>NC_043010.1:26556587-26611587 GCF_006345805.1 Octopus sinensis
GGTGGTGACTGTAGCAGTGGTGGTTTTGTTTACAAGGGAGTTAAAATCTGCTGCACTACAACTGACACAGTTTGTCTGATGGGCTTCTATACAGTTTCTGTCTCCCCTAATTTCATCCACAAGGCTTGAGTGTCCCCAAGGTTCAGGTGGAAGATACTTGCCCGAATATTTTGCGCATTCCAGATCAAATCTGGACTCCTGAACCTGCAACATAAACATCATAAAAACATGGCCATGTTTATTCCTGAAATTGTATACACGGGATGGTATATGTACAATATATGTGATAGTGTGTATGTGTATGTATGTCCCTTTTTTTGTATCACCTAAATGTTTGGATGTTTTGCGTTCTTGTCCCATTTTGTATGTATATATATATATAGCAGTGTACGTACACTTTGGTTTCTTGTATGTAAGTATATATTTATGTAAATCTTGTATGACTCTATTCTTTCTTTCTATCAGCCCTTTCACGCTTATTCGTTCATTTCGCTATTTGTTCTTTCATTCCCCCTCTCACATTTCCCTGCCTTCTCTTCATGCTCACTTACCCTCCTCTTTTCACTTCACTTTTTCTTGCCCCTCCTTATTTCTTCTGTCCCTCTGCCTCTACCTCTCTCTCTTCTCTCCCCATGTGACCGGTGTTCGGCCAATCCTGATCTTTCTTTCTTGGTTCAGCCGTTGACCATGCAACATCTATATTCCTCCCAGTGGCTGTGAAATTTTGTATCCCTGCCATAAGGCTTTATTTCCTCCAAACATATAACAACACCTTATGTAGGTGAAGACTTTCTTTAGCCTAGGGTGCCAGTATTTCTCCTTTCCCTATCCACTGTCTTCGGCACTTGACATTTTTATAGAGAACTAGTCACTATTCCATCCAAAAAAGGTTCATTCATGAGATGTGACTGCAAAGAAGAACACTTTCACTCTCTGTGTTTGATTAGACTTGAGAAGTTTGTGAGGAACCCATTGACCCAATTTACTGACTTTTCCAATGGCACACAAGTGCCAATGAATAGTTGAATGACCAAATCCAAGCTTCTCTGCTAGTTCCTCAACAGTTGTGTTGGGATTTCGTTCCAGCAGGGTTTGCAGAATGTCCTCGTTGAGCTCTATAGATCTTCCAGGATGAGACTTGTTTTCTAGGCTGTAGGTTCTGGCTCAGAATTTCTGGAACCACCGTTGACACTGGTTTATGCTTATTGTTCGATCCCCATATACACAAATTCATATTTCTCACACTTTCCATTGCATTGTTGCCTTTATTGAACTCATAAAGCAAAATATGCCGAATATGCTCCTTTGTCACTTCCATTATAGCTTTGAAAAAATAACTGCTAAAATCGAACTGCACTCTTCAAAACTTGCACTAAGAATAAGTAGAAGGTAAAATTACAACCTGCTTTTATAGCCAGTTGATGCAGGTAGGTTATCCTGTCTCTCTCTGACATTTGAAAAAACTGCATTATTTATAGGATGACCCAATACAAAAGCACATGACCTAGTGGTTCAGCATTTTGCACTCTCAATTGTGAGATCATGGTTTTGATTCCCAGACCAATTGCACATTGTGTTCTTGAGCAAGACACTTCATTTCACATTGCTCCTGTCTACTCAGCTGTAAATGAGTAACCCTCGGAAAAAATAGCCTTCTGACCAGGAAGAGGTAGGGGATGTAGGCCTGCTCACCCAGCCAGCAGGGTGGCATTGTGCAAAAGCTAAAATGACACAAAGTGCATTGTGACCAGTGATGTATAACATGGTTAATCTACTCAATCATATAACATTTGTATACACGCACACACACATACACACACATATGTATATATATATATATATATATATATATATATATATATATATATATAGGGAGAGTTTATGAAAAAAGAAAAGATGAAGACAGGTGGTGTACAAAACAAACAGATGTATTAGTATAACGCTCAGGAATAGAAAAAGTTTTTTACGTTTTGAGCCTACACTCTTCTACAGAAATATATATATATATATATATTCTTTTATTCTATTACTTATTTCAGTCATTTGACTGCACCTTTAGTAGAACAGATCGACCCCAAGACATATTCTTTGTAAGCCTAGTACTTATTCTATCGGCCTCTTTTGCCAACCTATTAAGTTAGTGGGACATAAACACACCACCATCAGTTGTCAAGCAATGATGGGGACACACACAAATACACACACACACAAACACACACACACACACACACACACACACACACCACACACACACACACACACACACACACAAATGACGGGCTTCTTTCAGTTTCTTTCAAGGCTATAGTAGAAGACACTTGCCCAAGATGCCACACAGAGGGACTGAACCCAGAACCATGTGGTTGAGAAGCATATATATATATATACACACACACACACACACAATGACATATATCTAATTATATATATGTGGTGGTATGTATACAATGGTAAATATACAACAATATATATATACATATTTACATATGCATATGTGATGGCATATATATGTGACAGTGTACATGTTTCTTATTTTCAGCCAAAGCTGATTTATAACCTGCACATATACCAACCAACACATGATTCAGAGTACTATAAACTGCAGCATACAAACCGACCTGGCATGTCTCAAGATTTTTAGCTCCAAATTCTTAGTCAGGCACATTCAACAAGTCATCACTGATAAACATACAACAGGCTACTGGTAGGCCAAAATGTAGACCTAAATAAGCCTAGATTTTGGGGATTTTAAATGAAAGACTATAAGGTCACACCACTTATTTTGACATTCTGTGTTAATATGCTAATAAGATAAATATGTTCACCAAACACAAGTGTTGGTTGGAAATATTTGTGGCCACTACAGCAAATAATGTTCAGTGATTATTAAGATCTGCTTAATTACTTGATGTTAAAGGTTTGCATTTTATCCTCCTAGATTTGCAATGATATTTTGCAGGCTTAAAAAGTTGGCTTGTAACACTTTGGTCTTTCACTCGTTTCAGTCGCTTGACTGTGGCCATGCTGCAACATTGACTTGCTTTGAAGAGTTTAGGGGAACAGATTGACTCCAGTTCTTATTTCAAAATCTAGTATTTATTCTATGGGCCTGTCTTTTTGACAGAACTGCTAAGTTTATGGGGATGTAAACAAATCAACATTGGTTGTTGAGTGGTGGTGTGGACAAACACAAATAACAGATACACACAACAGCATACATGCATGAATACATACACACATACATACATACATACATACATACATACATACATACATACATACATACATACATACATACATACATACATACATACATACATACATACATACACATACATTCATACATGTATGTATACAAACCTATATATGTGAGAGTCATTTTACTCCCATTATAAGCCCCTGGGCCAATCAGTGCAGTGTACCCTATAGTATTTCATATTGGCAGCATGCCCCAACATAGGTCAGAATTGGACCCCTAGACTCTTGAGGTCCCTGAGAAACTGCCCAGTGTGCCTTACATACATACAGAGATAGATAAGATAGATAGGTAGATAGATAGATGGATAGATATAATGGCCTTCTACACAGTTTCTGTCTACAAAATTCCCTCACAAGGCATTAGTCAGCCCAGGGTTATAGAGTAGAAAACACTTGCTCCAGGGACAGTATAGTGTGGTTGAACCTGAAAGCCCATGATTGCAAAGCAAACTTCTTAACCACACAGCCATTGTCTGCACCTCTATCAGTATAAACAGGATTGAATTCATATTGTTCTTCATCAATTTTGTTTAGCGTTTTCATTAAATTTCTTTAAATATTTCTTATTAAAAAGCATTAATGATAGAAAATAGTGAAAGAATTATTGTTTTTAAATCAAGAAACTTTTTTATTAATTATATGTTTTTAAATGTTATTTTAGAAATTTAAATGATGGGAGTTGATGAATTATCAATGATTCCAAGAAGAAGTCAATGATATATGAAGTTTACTGATTCCTTGTCTAGAACTTAACATTGCTGAATACAAACTTCTGTCTTTAAGACATCAGTGATTTATTATTTGATGGAGTTTTGTCTGTTATTTGTTGCAGGGGTTCTCAACCAGGGGCCATGTGACTTTTAAGGGCTCATATAAGATTCTGTCTTTAAAATCTTTGTGCAATAAATTTGTTATACTTGTACAGTACACAGAATATGTTAACAACTTTGGTCATACAATTCCTAATGATACTTAATTATAAAATTGTAATAAGAGGATTTTAAAAATATCAAATGGTGATGAGAGTCCCTCTGTGAATCAAAGGGGTTCACAGGTAAAAACTGGTTGAGAGCTGCTGTAATAGAAGTTCTCTGTTTTTAGCTTGGAATATATTGAAACTGAATCAATCAAACCTGAATCAATCAATCAAAAGAAAAAGAAAAATACTAATAAAAAATGGTTTGGTCTTACACTGAATGAAAAAGGAAAAAAAACGAAAAAAAAAGACTATTTGATATCTTCCCTGTTATTATTGCTATTTGCTATTCTCAGGAAATACTGTTGGAAGCTGGAACCTTCCCCTTCCCCCACCCACAATCCTCACCTACCACCTCTGCTGCTGCCACTGCTGCTGCTGCTACTGCCGCCCACTTTTGGTGCTTGGAAACCTTCACGAGAGCATTATTAAATTAATGTGGATTTATATAAGTCTCAGACAGGCAGGACTGAGAAATTAATAATAGAAATAGATATAGTCTTGATGGCATGACAAATAATGGTGTGAATCATACACACATTCGTACATGCACATACCTGCACACACACACATGCACACACATGTGCATGCATATGGAAGCTGGATGAATGCACGTACATGCAAACACATGCACAGGTATGCATACGTGCATACACACACATACCCACTACAAGCAAGAAGGAACGCTGAAGAGAACGGAAATAACAACCGAAAAATAGATAAATACTGATAGTGATAATGATGATGATGATGAGGAGGGGAAGGAGATGATGATGATGATGACGACGGCAATGATGAGAAAGAGGGGAGGGGAGGGGACAACGACAATGAAAACAGTGACGATAACTATGGCAACAACGATGAGGAGTAGGAGGAGGTGGTGGTGGAGGTTGGTAATGATGATGATGCAGATGATGATGATGATGAGAATGAGGACAGGACAAGAATGGTAATGATGATGAGGAGGAGGTGAAGCAGAAGGAGGAGGTGGAGGTTGGTGATGATGATGCAGATAATGATGATGAGAATGAGGACAGCGACAAGGATGGTGATGATGACGATGAAGATGATGATGATGATGATGATGATGCTTCTTAATTTGCATCCAATCCTGCAAACCTATGCTCAGATGGTATTCATTTTATCAACCATGAAAGAAGGGACGGCAAAACAGACTTTGACAATATTTGAACTTTGAACATAAATCACCAGAAGAAAAGACACTGAGCGTTTTGCCTGATACTCTAATAATGATCTTGTCAATACAAATAATAGCAATATTAATGATAATGATTAAGAACCTTTCTACAATTGGCCTCAGTATGTAACTGACCCTGAAAGGATTACAGGCAAAGTTGACCCAGGGGAATTTGAACTCAGAGCGCAAACCATAAAAGGCAGATGAAACACTGCTAAGCATTTTGCTTGGAATGCTAACGGTCCTGTCAGCTTGCCGTCTTAAACAGTAGCAATAATAACAGCAACAAGAGCAACAAAAGCTGCAACATCGGCTCATTGTTTCAAAAGCAATAAGCAACAGGAGTTAATTATAACAATGGAAGCAATTAACAAATAAATGGAGATAAGCGAAAAACCAAAGTATAAATGGTGGCAGCGCAAGTGGTGGTGGTGGTGGTTGGGGGTGGGGGTGAGGGAAATCACTAGAACACACACACACAAATACACATAAATATTCATCAAATTCATCATCATCATTTTAACATCTACTTTTGCAGACTTGCATGGGTGGAGACAGGACAATATTGGCGCCAAATTTTCAACATCCAAATTATATATACATACATACATATGTATGTCTATCTATCTATACATACATAAATACATATATACATACATATATACATACATATGTATATCTATTTATCTATCTGTCTAAACATACATACATACATAGGTATGTATGTATATCTCTCTATCTATCTATTTGTGTGTCTGTCTATTGCAGGCATATAAGTAACTTATTTATTATTAAATAACACAGCCTCCAAAACACAGCCTCTATCTCTGATTCCCAACACGGCTTCGTGCCGAAGAGATCATGCTTGACCAACTTACTGGTAATGGAAGAATTGGTGATGCATACCCTGGATGATGGTGATGCTGTTGACATTGTTTTATAGGACTTTTCCAAAGCTTTTGACTCAGTTAACTACTGCCTATTACTTGTCAAGCTTCAAGCATATAGTTTCCATCCGGATATTTTGTACGATGGGTTGGTGCCTTCCTCTCAGATCGCTCCTTCCAAGTCTAAGTTAATGGTTCACTGTCCGACGTCTCCAGTTCGAGCAGTGGCATGCTTCAAGGTTCAGTGCTTGGGCCCTTATTGTTTTTAGTCTTCATAAATGACTTGCCTGACGACCTCACGCAACACACCCTTCTATTTGCCGATGATGTCAAACTGGTCGCTCCTCGCACTGATATAGATGATCTTCATCGATGCCTCCACCAAGTTTGGAGATGGCCTAACGAATGAGACCTGTGTCTGAACGTGTCAAAGTACTGTCATCTGCCTGTTGGCTCCTCTCCTGCAACTCAACTTGATTTCGAGCCGGGTCGTCTGCTGCTGGAGAGGACCGACCAGGTAAAGGACCTGGGTATTTTGGTGGATTCTTTCTTTTCGCTTTCAGCCCAGTGCGTCCATGCTGCCAACAAAGCACGCGGAGTTCTGTTTTTGATTCGACGGTCATTCAGAATGCTCACAGCAGCCATATTCCTATTGCTCTATGTCACGCTGGTGAGACCCATATTGGAGTATGGGATTCAGGCCTCTTCTCCTTATCTCCTCAAAGACATACATCATCTTGAAAGAGTCCAGAAGCTGGCTACCCGCATGGTTCTTGGTCTCAAGCATTTGTCTTATGAAGAAAGGCTGAAGACGCTCGACCTTTATTCTCTTAAGAAACACCGCTGCCGTGGTGATCTCATTCTCGCTCACAACATCATAAGCGCAAAGTGTAACCTCTCGAAAGAGCTGTTCTTCACTCCTGCTCCAGACCATTGGCTGTGGGGTCACTCTGAAAAGCTCTATCTGCGACGATTTCATCTCAATATATATATATATGTGTTAAAAATAGTTTACGTAGTAAGCCGAGCTGATGAGCTTTAAGTGTCAGTTTGGCACAGAAAGTGAAATCAATTGATACTGGGATATCCTCTCTCCTCTTTGCAGTTTTATAAATGGGGACGAATATTTTTATTTTCAGTATATTTGCTACATTCTCTGTGCATGTTAGTGAGAGATGCATGGCTTTGGAGAGTTTTAACTCTTCTTTTTAGCAAACAAGTACATATAATACCCTGACTCTTAATATATATATATGTGTGTGTGTATATATATATATATATATATATATATATATATATATATACATACACACACATATACGTCATATGCACAGGTACACAAATGTAGAAATCATTCTTACAAACGAAAACATTTTAAAATATTTATGCATCCACCAATGGAAATACATTTACACACATCTTCAAACACATGCACACATTAACACTTCAACACACAGGTACACATACAAGCATTTACATATTCATTAACAATGCACACACACACACACAGACCACTTCTACCACACATACATACATACATACATATATACATACATACATACATACATACATACATACATACCTACATACACAGTAACAAACATTTGACTAATTTTTCTTTGGTCGTCATTAGGAATCAGTATCTTCTTTGGTTCAGTCTATCAATCTTCCTCTCCTCTCCCCCTCTCTCAATGGCTTCACAATCAGAAATAAAGAGAAAAAAAAATCACATTTACAGACAAACAGTCTCTATTTTTTTAAAGGTATTCCCCCCACTAGAAATATTAATGATTACATAATTAATTAATAATGATAACAGAAACAATAGCAACAACGACGACAACAACAATAATAATGATAATAACTTTAATCATTTGAATTATTGTAGCTATCCGTAAAAAGAAATTGTCCTGGTTTATTCATAACTGCTTTCTCCTTGGTTATATATCTATTTTGACATAGGCACAGGAGTGTCTGTGTTGTAAGTAGCTTGCTTACCAACCACATGGTTCCGGGTTCGGTCCCATTGCATGGCACCTTGGGCAAGTAGTGTCTTGTGAGTGGATTTGGTAGACGGGAACTGAAAGAAGAGACACGAAACAATTGTAGTGGCGAATTTAATTTTATTTAATTTATATAAAATTTTTTATGTATTGGATTAAGTCTTTCTTTGTTTGATTTGCATAATAGTGGTTTTGTCTCTAATTAATAATTATATATATATATATATATATTTAACAATTAAGGATAACTTCTTAATAAGGAATCTTAACAAGAAATTATCAGGTAGTTAGCGTGAAAAACCTCATAAGAGAAAAAAATTCGAAAATAATTTCTTTCTTTTGAAAATATTAATTTATATTGTATAGAGGGCATTATTACACATAAATGCCTCACACTAAGAGGGACATAAGTCATTACTACCAAAATTTCACTAATCGTACCTAATGCAGTTTTACAAAGCAAGACATTTATATATTTATATACTTACTAGCATTATGACCCGTCGTTGCCGGGTCATAGTGCTAGTGCATGTATATATGTTTACATATTATATGTACATTTATATATATACATCTACACATAAAATACAAAATAGAAAGTTATATCTTGATATTGCTAGTGATAACAATACTCAAAATATATAACAGACTGGAATTGTAGGCCCGTCTCTTGCAATTTCGATCAATTGTATCTTGTCCTCCCTCTTGTATAGAAGTGTGGCTACAATCCAGCCTACCTCTACTTCTGGGGGGACATTTTAAATTTTTATCTGGGACGTAGGACGTCCCAGATATGAAGGTAAAGATAAAATATTTCCACTTTGCAAGGTTCGAGTCGAGTACTCCCTTGCACGCTCCATTGACTCAAACCTTGCTTCTATTGTGGCGAATTTACCGCCTCTTTCATAGTCGCACCAAGACACTTTTTGATGGTGCTTTCCTCCAGGTGTTCAAATCTTTTTTTTCTCTACATTGCATACTTTATTGACAATAGTCTTTTCTTTAATTTAATTTTTTATTTCATTTGGTGGTGTTATCCTAGATTCACCGTCTTTGTCGGTGATCAATCCGAAATAGGTTTGTATTTCTTCCATTTTAATTTTAATGACTTCGCGACGGCTGCAGCGAAATTCATTTTTGGACTTTCTTCTATAGAAGGCATTCTAACAAAAATGCTTCTGTATAAATGGTGAAAATATTGTCAATTTCCCCAAACAGAGACACAATTCAATTTTTAAACAATAACCGAAGGTCCTTCTCCCAAAGGGGGAGGGTTACAGTTTACAATTATTTAACAAATGCAACACAACAACGTTTCCCTTACGAAGAACCAACAAATGTGATAACAATAGTTAAACAGTAATAATAATAACAGCAAACCTTACGGTGAATCAAAAAGTAGTACACAGTTGAAGCTATAGTCATTTATGTATAAGAAATAAACCAACAGCAGTACTCAGTAGAAGCGGCTGTTCAAGAAAACAGACATTACATACAGCCAAAAATCATATAGATACTTAATGCTAGCTAATTAGCCGATAATCTAATGTAAAAGCCATGGTAAACGGTATGTGCACAGCTCCATCTGGACTATTCCATTTCTGCACACTAATTTTATTTTTAATTTATTCCCATTCATGTGAAACCACTTAATCAAGTTCAAGTCATTGATGCAATTTTATACCAATTGCTACTTTTACTTTTAATTGTTATGTTACGATTTAATTATTATATTATACTTTAGTTTGATTTTAATTATTACATATTACATATAATTCAATTGTTATTATTATTTTTATTGTTAAAGTGAAAATATCTGACATAAAATAGAGAAACGTTTTTGTTTCACTTTTAACATGTAATACTGAAATAGTGGAGAAGATATGATATTGCTATGGGCTCGCCCTAGGCAAGAAGTTGAACATTTTGTTTTTGCCCATGAAACTACATGGACCCTAAGTAAGGCATGTGTAAAATTTGAATGAAATTGGTTGTGTAGTTCTCAAGTTTTAGGGAAATGCACAGACAGACAGACACACATTCTCAGTTTTATATATATAGAGATATGCAGTGGGGACTGGGTCTAAAAATATTGGTTGCCAGGAGACTAAGGGGGCCCACCCACAACTACAATGCTATCATTTATTTATTTATCTATTTTTGTTAAAAGTATTCTTTTCAACTGTCTACAAACACAGTCTGGCTGAAATAATTAATGCATTCTTCCAGGAGTGAATAAAAAATTCTCAAACTTGAGGGGATAGGCCCCCATATATGGACTCTAATGGTGCAGGGTCCCACTTGCCATTGGGCAAGCTGGAAACCTGGCCGGTCCACCACTGTATATATGTATGTGTATATATATATATATATATATATATATATATATATATATAAACATGTGTATAATATATAAACAAATATATATATATACACACACACACATATATGAATACTTGTATACTTGTATATATCATCATCATCATCGTTTAACGTCCGTTTTCCGCGCTAGCACGGGTTGGACGGTTTGACCGGGGTCTGGGGAGCCAGGGGCTGCCCCAGGATCCTGTCTGATCTGGCAGTGTTTCTACAGCTGGATGCCCTTCCTAACGCCAACCACTCTGCGAGTGTTGTGGGTGCTTTTTACGTGCCACCTGCACAGGTGCCAGAGGGGTCTGGCATCGGCCACGATCGGTTGGTGCTTTTTTTATGTGCCACCGGCACAGAAGCCAGTCAAGGCGGTGCTGGCATCGGCCACGTTCGGATGGTGCTTTTTATGTGCCACCGGCACAGAAGCCATTCGAGGCAGGGTTGGCATCGGTCACATTCGGATGGTGCTTTTTATGTGTCACCGGCACAGGTATCACAACTACTGTTTCCATTGATATTTGGTTCGATGTTTATGTACATGCTCTTGACTCAACAGGTCTCCTCAAGCACAGCGAGATGTTCCGGGATCCCACGATCAGATGGTGCTTTTTGTGTGCCACCGGCACAGAAGCCAGTCGGGGCGGTGCTGGCATCGGCCACGTTCGGATGGTGCTTTTTATGTGCCACCGGCACAGAAGCCATTCGAGGCGGGGTTGGCATCGGTCACGTTTGGATGGTGCTTTTTATGTGCCACCGGCACAGAAGCCAGTGGAGGCTGCACTGGCAACGGCCACGTTCGGATGGTGCTTTTTATGTGTCACCGGCACAGGTATCACAACTACTGTTTCCATTGATATTTGGTTCGATGTTCATGTACATGCACTTGACTCAACAGGTCTCCTCAAGCACAGCGAGATGTTCCGGGATCCCACGATCGGTTGGTGCTTCTTATGTGCCACCGAGGCGGTGCTGGCGTCGGCCATGCTCAGATGGTGCTTTTTATGTGCCACCGGTACAGAAGCCAGTCGGGGCGGTGCTGGCATCAGCCACGTTCGGATGGTGCTTTTTATGTGCCACCGGCACAGAAGCCATTCGAGGCGGGGTTGGCATCGGTCACGTTCGGATGGTGCTTTTTATGTGCCACCGGCACAGAAGCCAGTGGAGGCTGCACTGGCAACGGCCACGTTCGGATGGTGCTTTTTATGTGTCACCGGCACAGGTATGTATATATATATATGTATGCATGTATATATGTATGTATGTATGTATGTATAGTAATATTTATTTTATAAATTGTTTTTACTTTCACAATCTATTAATTTATTTTTCAATTCATTTGTTTATTATTTCCTGTTCTATTTTATCTTTGTTTTCCTTTTTTGTAACAAACATAATTTTCCCATTTTTTTGAAATAACAATAACAAAAATTTATTTATTTTTGCCTCGCTTTTATTTATAAATTTAGTTAATTATTACAGTTATTATGCAAATAAAATAAAAGATTTTTTAAAAAACATTTTCTCTTAAATTTAATTGGCAAATGTTTTAGAAATGCTTGCACACCTCACAAACACTCTCTTTTTGGAATGAATTTCATTTCATTGTGAACACATCTTATTAGAACATGATATTCATGCATGTTATTACAATTATGCAGCTCCTCTTCACCCCATTATTTACTGCCAGTCATCACCTACTTTCCCTACTTTATCTCCAGCTCATATTATTGATCACCCACCCACTCTTGCCCACCATTCACTATTTCCCCCTCACAAACCTACCCAATCTCTACAGCCATCACCTCCTCTCCCCTACCTTCCATTGAGCCCATATACATATATATCATTGATCATCTCTCCACTATTGTCCACCATCCTCTACATCCACTCCTACCTCTGACCCTACCCAATCTTTAGTCATCACCTACTCTCTCTACCATCAAACTCGTGTGTGTGTGTGTGTGTGTGTGTGTGTGTGTGTGTGTGTGTGTAACTGATCACCCCTACACTGTTGTCCACCATTCTCTATATCTGACCGGCTGACCTTACTTGTGCTGTTATCACCTACTCTTCCCCCACCTTACCTCCATATTTATCATCTTGCCATTTATCATATTATCAGTTAACTCCTATTTATCATCGACCACCCCTCCACCTTTATTCCTCATTCATTATCCTTCCCAGCTCCATCTCTAACCATCTCTCACTCTCCCCATACACTCTTGCAACTTCTACCCACCCACCTTTCCTGTTCCCATCCACTTCTCTTCAATCTCTTGTCACTTGGGCATCCACCCTTACAACCCTAACAGCGTGTCACCACTATTTTATCTCTTGAATCAGCTCCTCCTTGGTTACACCCCACCCTTTCTTCTATAAGGTCTACAGCAGAAAACCTGTTCTGCTCTGACCCCTCCTTTCATACTTTAACCCTTATCTTTTACTATAAAGCACCTCCCTCTCCACCGTAGCCTCACTAAACTGAAAGGGATCCTAATCTTGCAAATTGCATGGTGGATCTCGCTAGTGCTTGTGCCATGAAAAAAAAGCACCATGTAGCTTGGGTACACACGAGTGAATGGCACTTGGAAGGATGTTCAGTCGGCCTTAGGAACCATGCCAAAGTAGACATTGGAGCATGAAGTAATCCTTAAATCTGTCGGATTTAGTCAAAGAAACCAACTCATGCCAACATGGAAGATGGACGACATCAAATGATGCTGATGATGATAATGCAGAGTGTGAGCATTCTCATCGTTGGTTATAGACATCCAATGGACCAATTCAACGATGAACTTTTAGTGTATAAAACTTATAGGAAGATCTTTCAAACACGAAAATCTTTATTTATTATTTATTATCTATGTGTTTTTCTTTAGCTCCCCAGCTTATTCAAGCCTACTTTTGTCCAATGTGTCTAGTTTCTAAGTCTACAGGGTTGCAATCTGAGAAAGACCGAGCGACCACGTAGATGCTTCATTGTTGTTCAGCTCATGTTAAGCCTTACCAATCAAACGCCTACAATCGATCAAGTATTTTGAGTTGTGATCATCCTGTCTGTTACAGGGATACCTAAGACATCATCAAATACAAGGTTTCTCATAATGGTGGTGGAACCGTGGTGGGTTAGAAAAGGCGGCAAGTGTATGTTTAATCAATTTAGGATAATATGAAATCCTTTTCTTAATTTATCGACAACACCACGAAAAAAGTAAACTATTATGAATGCTAAATCTACTTTGTTCTTCTCATTGGTGAAAAGATGGGATGGTTTAAAATTATCCTCAATACACGATCTGTGAATGGTATTTACCAATTTAAGGAACACTAGTCTAATATATGTCCCTTTTCGTTGAAGATGGCAATGAAGATGGCAATGAGTATTGGAAAGAGGGCTGCTATTTCTAGCATGTTGAACAAGTACGTAAATACTCTTCTTCCGTTGATTCGCATAGTATTTAATGCTAGAGTTATTATACTCTTTTACTCGTTTCAGTCATGTGACTGTGGCCATGCTGGAGCACCACCTTTTAGTCGAGCAAATCGATCCCAGGACTTATTCTTTGTAAGCCTAGTACTTATTCTTTCAGTCTCTTTTGCCGAACCGCTAAGTTACTGGGACATAAACACACCAGCATTGGTTGTCGAGCAATGTTGGGGGGACAAACACACACATACATATATATACATATATACGACGGGCTTCTTTCAGTTTCCGTCTACCAAATCCACTCACAAGGCTTTGGTCGACCCCAGGCTAGGATCTTTTCCTTTTGAACGGCACTTTTCAACACAATTTCTAGTTAACTAAACACTTTTAAACTTCGTATACTGGTAGAATGTGTTTATAAAACATCATTTTTTCTTGGCTTTATTGAGAAAATTCTATAGGTTGTAAGATATTTAGTCTGAAATTTCGAGCATTTCGGCAATTTTAACCAATTGCTGGAGTCCTTTTAGGTAAACAACATTCCGTGCTGTGTGAAAATGTCCCTCGTTTAAGAAACAGATTGGGTTTATTTACATTTGTGAAGAAAAAAGATACCTTTCCCCCACCCTTAACCCTAACCCTAACTCTCACCCTAAATCTAAAATAGATTGAAATGCAATAGATCGATACTAGGGCCATAATTATGGGTTACAATTTCATACGACACCGCTACGGAAAATGGGATTATTTTCTAGCGGTGTCAAATGAAAATGTCACCCATAATTATGGCCCTAGTATCGATCTATTGCATTTCAATCTATTTTAGATTTAGGGTTAGGGGTTGGGGAAGGGTATCTTTTTTTCTTCACAAATGTAAATAAACCCAATCTGTTTCTTAAACGAGGGACATATTCATTATGCACAGAATGTTATTTACCTAAATGGACGTAAGCGATTGGTTAAAATTGCCGAAATTTCAGACGATCTTACAACCTATAGAATTTTCTCAATAAAGCCAAGAGAAAATGATGTTTTATAAACACATTCTACCAGTATACGAAGTTTAAAAGTGTTTAGTTAACTAGAAATTATGTTACAAAGTGCCGTTCAAAAGGAAAAGATCCCCAGGCTATAGTAGAAGATACTTGTCCAAGCTGCCACGCAGTGCGACTGAATCCGGAACCATGTGGTTCGTAAGCAAGTTACTTACCACACAGCCACTCCCATGCCTGTTGTTTAACTTGTAGTTGGTCCTGATAGAACATGAGGAGACATTCCAGCCAATGTAACCAGTTCCGTCCACACGCACGCACACACACACACAATATATATATATATATATATATATATATATATATATATATATATATAGTATCTTAAAACTTTATATTATATAACACACACAAACATATACCTATATTGTGTCTTTCGTTGTTTAAGTCGATAGTGTACATAATTGTTGAAGTTGATCGCCTGAGTACTGCATACAATAAGCCCATTATTATTATTTAATGAAAATTTGACTGCTATTTCTAACAAACCTAGCGAACGTACACAGGTTTCGCGGGTCGTTATCTGTTTCCATAGCAACCCACGTGCAGCTTGAGCTCCGTTGCCCTGGTGACGGAGCGGATTAAGTCAGTAAAAGCCTGAGAGAAATAAGCCAGAAACTCGACGGTTGTTTATATTAGGAAATTACTTAAGTATCGGAAAATTGAGTGAAAGAAGGTAAATCTTAAACAAATCTATCTTCACAGTATTTTTATTTTATTAAGAAAAAATTCAGTGCTGATTTGTTTAAAACATCGACACTCCCTACTTAGATGTCCATTAAAAAGGAGGAGAGAGAGAGATTAGCCTATTAGATGAAGCATGTAAGAAGTATATTAATGCTGTTGTTGTTAGGCCCCCAGTCTTTATCTTAATTAAGAAGAACTATGATTTATGCATTCCAGCCGTGACGCCCATCCCGTTTTATTTTTCCTTCTCTGACAGTATACATAGCACTCATAATGGTATAGCTCCTTCTTTTTTTGAGAGAGAGATTTAGCTGCTGTTTCTTATATGATAATCGGCCCCAAATCAAGCTTACTTAAATAGACCTATGAGCATATTACATCCCAGCCGTAACGCTCATCCTGTTTTCTTTTTTCTTTTATTTATCTGGCATAGTAAATCTTGGATTACATTAACCAATGCGCTGTTCCCAGTGAGGGTTTGATGTAAGAAATATTTGGCTGCTATTTCGTTCAGGACAAGCCACCACACAGATATTTCCTTGTTAGTTCGAGGAGGGCCTAATATTACATGCAGTTGTTGTTGCTTCGCTTTCCGGTCCAGGTTGGCCCTGATCTTAAAGAAAACCCTGATTAAACAAAAGAAAAACAAAAATCCTCCCATGACCGTCTTGTCTCATTAACGGGATATGATGTATCTGGGACGTTACATATAATTGTTGCTTCGCTTCCTGGTCCGGGTCAGCTGTGATCAAGAAGAAAACCCCGATGAAAAAAAAAATCCTGCGATGACTATCCTGTCTTATTAACAAGTAGTAGGGCCAATGAAATCAACGTCTCTTCCACAAATATTGCTGGTCTTGTGTCAAAATTGGAAAGAATTATTTGATGTATGAAGAGAATATTCATTATGTGTCTACAAGAGATCAACAGTTCTCTTATCATCCATGTTTTCAATTTTGTGCTTTTAACAAAATATATGGAGACAGTCTCTCTCTCTCTCTCTCTCTCTCTCTTTCTCTCCCCCTTTCACTCAGTTATATTAATGAAAAACTTGAAAACTTTTATTATTGTATTTGCAATTTAACCTTGTGAAAATTAAAGAAAAAAATGTTTTAGGGGCGCTGAAACCCAGTTTTGTTGGGAACATCAATCATCCTCTCGCAACCGTAGCGGCACAGTTTTCTGTGCTTATGTACCCGTTGTTTTAAGGCCATATCAGTTCTGACCGAGTTGTCCTATGATAAAAAAACATTCCTTCCGTGATCATCTCGTCTTTTTTTTTTTCACACAATATATCTGAGACTATCCGATAAGCATCCACTTATTTTTCAAGATAGTCAGAGTATGGAAATTTGATTGTAGAATTCTTACATGTTTCAGTCCGTGACAGTCGAAGACGTTCGGCGGAATTTGTGTCGCCGACTTCGAATATTTGTCGTCGTTGGCTCCCTGTCCCAACCAAGAATCAAATGTTCGCTATGTTTGACATCCAGCTGCTCAGCCTCAACACCAACTGCGGTTATGTCACATTTTCGTTTTTGATTGGGATATCCTAATTCCTTGCGGAAGTGCATATTTGTGGGGTCGGGTATACCTTTTATTTTTCTCTTTATTCAAATGCCTTATTTATTTTTTTTTTAATTCACTTTTGCTAATCGGTCATATGCTTTTGTAAATTATATTCTCTACAGTTATACGATTAATGGATAAAACATCTTGATTAAATCTCTATTTAAGCAAGTCGAACCCATTATTCATGCGCCTCGTTTACTCACTGTTAAGAAGACGATTGAGTTGGGGAATGTAGGAAAAAAAAATGAATGAAAGAAAAAGATTTGGGCTGCTGCGTCAGATCTAATGTCTTTAGAAAATTTATTCAGTTTCATCTTTCCAAATTCTCAAATCCCGCCTATTACTATTAATGTTACTGTTACACCCATCTCGTGGGACGCGTACATTAGTAACAGTTGACGGTAAGGGCACTGAATTTAAGATCAAAATTGTAAAAAGTTAAATATTTTGGACACAAAATTTCTTCACAGAAGGAAACAATCATCCGATTCTTTGTCCTTTTTTCTTTTCCATGAGGTAGTGATAGAGTTTCCTAAAGTCCGCCGATCGGAAATTACATCCATCTCGTAAGACGGATGTTAATAGGAAACAATTTTCTAAGATTGCTCTATTTATAGTGGCCGGGTAGGATTTTTTCCGCAGCAAATTTGTGCTTATATGAGAAATCATTTAGATTTACTGTGGTTGGATAGGGTGGGATTTCAAATCCCGACATGATACTAGATACAAGTCGGTTCCCCTGAAAATTTGGGCCGACTTACGATTTCTTTTTTTTTTTAAAGTTTTACTATGAACTTGTGGGGGCGGGTCGTGGTTTCTAGTCTCACCACAATATCAAAAACGAGTCGCTCCCACTCTAAATTTGTCCCTTCATATATTGTCGACCGGAAAGGTGGCGAAACTGGACTGGCAAAATGTTTAACGGCATTTCGTCCGTCTTTTCGTTCTGAGTTCAAATTCCGCTGAGTTCGACTTTGTCTTTCATCCTTTCGGGTAACAGTTGAAGACTGGGGCCGATGTAATTAACTTACTCGCTCCCCAAAAATTGCTGTAAAATTTGAAACTAATATACAATGCCCGGGACTGTTGTTGCTGCTGTTGTTTGTTAGCGTGGTGCTTAGAGTTGCTTAACTTCAGCTTCAACAGACCTTTAATCAAAGGCATTTTAACTGTAAATATCTTATATATCTTCCTGCACACAGAGTGATTAAAAAATTATTCTCATTTATGAAGACAGTAGATTATGATTTAAGAGCAGTTTCACAACTTTTTCTAACAGTTCGAGTGACCGGTAATCTTTCAGTTTAGGGTGTTTAAATAAAAATGAAGCCGAAATGACGGCATCGACACTCACGAAGTGATTGAGCAGCAGGAGAACTTTGTGGATCCCAGAAATGAGGAGATCCACTCGAAAACGTGGAGAATATGTGGATGCGGGTGAAAAGAAAATTACGGCGACAATTTGGAACATCGGACAATTTATTTGTCATATTTACTGGAATTCATCTGGAAGAATTCTGTTCCAAAATAATAAAAGAAAAAGACTTTCGTTCACTTTTCGGTGGCGATAGCCCAGGTGGCGATATTTCGTTTTGTCGCGAATTTTGTCAACAAAATACTCGACTGTCAGTTGACGTATCGAAGTGGAAAGAGAAAACTATTGGGTTGTACGTGCGTGTTCATGCGTGTGTGTGTGTGTGTGTGTTCATGCGTGTGTGTGTGTGCGTGCTTGTTCCTGTGTGTGTGTGCGTGTGCTTGTTCTGTTTTCGTATATTTACGTGTTGTGGAACGTAGATATAACGAAATTACGCCAACACACAAACAAGAACAAGCGCGCGCGCACACACACACACACACACAGTGGAACAAGCATACATGCACGTACACCCCATCAGCTTTCTCTTTCCACTTTGATACTTTAACTGACAGTTGACGAGACAACACGTGCTCACAGAAATTACCAAGTAGTTTGTTGACAGAATTCCAGTCAAAATGAAAGATCGCCACCCAGGTCTACTTATTTCTACCCGCTTGTTATTCCCCCCTTTTTTATTTACTTTTTTAAACACCCTAAACTGACAGATTACCCGACTCACCCTCATAGTGACCCTCATCTGTCATTGGTTCATTGCTAACGGAGTTTATATCTTTTTTTTTTACTTGTTTCAATCATTAGTTTGTGGCCATGCTGGGGCACAGCCATGTAGAATTTTTAGTTGAATGAATCAATCCCAGTATGTTTTTCCTTTTTAAACCAAGGGCTTATTCTTTCACTTTCGTTTTTGCTGAACCGTTTAGTCATGGGGACATAAACACACCAACATCAGTTGTTAAGCAGTGATGGGGAACACACACACACAAACACGCGTACACGTATATATACGGCAGGCTTCATTCAGTTTCTATCTACCGAGTCCTCTCACAAGGTTTTGGTCGGCCCAAAGCTACAGTAGAAGACACCTGCCCAAAGGTATCATAGACTGCTCACAGTCGTATAGGGGCCGATGGCGTTCATGTTGATGTGGCCGTTTTTATTGTTGTTCTTCATCATCCTTCTCCTGTGTCTCCCCTGACTGCTTCACCCCTCCTCTGCCACCACCTCCTTCTTTTCCTGTTCTTCCTCCACCTCCTCCTCCTTCACCATCTTCGCCTTCTTCACTGAAGCCAGCTACTTTGAGTAAACTGTTATCTCTCTGTCATAATCTACTGCAGTGGTTCCCAAACTTTTTCAGGCTGCTGCCCCCTTCAAGGGTCACATTCCTAGTACCCTCCCCCCATTCTCCATCACAGGCACAGACCATTTTCTGCAGCATATTCAAAACAACAGTATTTCACTGTTATTATTATTATTATTATTCAGGTCACTGCCTGGAATCGAACTTGGAATCTTGGGGTTAGTAGCCTGTGCTCTTAACCACTACGCCATAAGCCCATGGGCATATGGCGTAGTATTTTACAAATAAAACTTAATCTAATTGACCTGTTATTTTTTATTTTACATCCATTGCCCTGTTTTGGTCACCCCATTATCGCCCCATTTTTCATCAATCTGCACCCGGATCTTTCCACCACCCACTTTGAGAATCACTGATCTTTTGTGGATATTTTTTGATTTTTAAATATATTCTTATTTTTGGGTTTGATATATTGTGTTTCCTTCTCCATTTATGCAGACTGTCAAATTTAGCCTGGACATCCCATATGTATGGGTTTGGTGATGCAAACAGGGGCCGTGGTAGGATTTGAACTCAAACCATAAAGATCCAGAACAAACACTGCAAAGAATCCAAACCAAAGTTCTTGCAATTCAACCCTAAACTATTATAGAATTTTATCAATGCTTCCTCCACCACTTTGTCAGAAATATTATGAGAGGCTAAGTTGCCCCTGATGAGATTTGAACTCTGAGGGCAAAGGAAACTGTAACAAAATACTGGGAGTTATTTTGGCTTTGTCCTACACTCTGACAACTCTGCCACATCAGTCCCTTCTTTGTCTGCATTGTCATCTTCTTCATCATCATCTTCACTGTCAACAGCCTTATCCTCATCATTGTCATCATCACCAGCACCAATGTCGTCACCATTTTAATCAATGTCATTGTTGTTTTCAGTGTCATCAACATACGTGTGGTATGGTTGGTGTGTGTGTGTAAACATATATCATAGAAAACATTAATGTTAAAACATTTTTAATTTAGAAAATCATTCTCATATCCAGTTGGACGTTCTTGCCTTCTTGTTATTTTATCACAACAATCATTCTTTAAATATTTTCACATTTTTGGTTTTTGTTCGCACTATGACCGGTCTGTCACAGTAAAACATTTATGTCTCATTTACGTCATGTTCTTTTTTTTTTTGCAATGAATAAACAAAAAAAAAAAAGCTAAATTAATAACAGTTTATTTGACAATAATATCTTCTTATTCTCTTTTAAAAGCACATGACCAAACAATTATCTTCTCCTCTTGCAATCATTATTATAATAAATAGAGAAAAAATAAATGTTATTATGTCTTTTGCTTATAGGAATTAAAAAGCATACAAAATGAATTACTTGACGACTACATAAATTTAATTATTAAATAAATATTGGTTTCAAATTTCAGTACAGGGCTAGAAAATTCAAGGGAGGACATAAGTTAATTTCATTGACCTCAGTGTTCAACTAGTACTTATTTTTTTTGTCCCTGAAAGGATGAAAAACAAATTTGGCCTTGACAGAATTTGAACTCAGAATGTAAAGATGGATAAAATGTGGTCAAGTGTTTTGCCCAGCATGCTAACGATTCTTCCAGTTTGCCTCCTTAATTACTGTATAAATATTGTTCAATGTGTTTAAGTCAGTGAGCTGGCAGAAATGTTGGCACACCGGGCGAAATGCTTAGCAGTATTTTGTCTGTTTTTACGTTCTGAGTTCAAATTCCGCCGAGGTCAACTTTGCCTTTTCAGGGTTGATAACTTAGGTACCAGTTGCATATTGGGGTCGATCTAATTTTGGGCCTTGTGCCTAGAGTAGAAAAGATTATTCAATGTGTTTATGAATTTAATCGTATTGGTATGACTGTGTAGTCGAGAAATTTTTCTTCCACTCATGTGCTTTCTGTTTTTCAACCTCACGGAATGGTACCTTGGGAAAGTATAGCCATGGCAAGTTGGAAACTGAAAGAAGCCTGTCTTATATACATATATGATGGCAGTCTCTTTGTGTCTGAAGATCATGAGGAAGAGCAGCATGTCCTTAGTTGGCTATGCAAACTGATCCCTGACACTGCAGGGCTTTTTCTTCCTGCCTGTGGTTAATGGTTTTCAAGTGAGAGTCAGTCCACACAAGCTGATCCCACTCTTTAGACTTGGAGGTCTGACCACAGTGGTCCAGTTGGCTAAAATAGCTGCAGTGACCAGCAAGCTGTAGGCCATTACATTGTAATGGCCTTGTCCAAAGTGGATTACTTTACAGGGCTGGAGAGCTCCAACTACCCTGGAGTTGCCAAGAAAGGTATCAAAAAGGGGCACCAGACCACCTGAGGGACTCAACTCCTTGATCTGCTGTTGAGGTTGACTCCCGAAACCTTTTTCTTTCACAAGGCAGTGAGAGATTGTGTTGGGAGCTTCTTCCCTACCATGCTAATTAATCCATAGTTGGGACCTTGACAGAATAGACATGGCAACAGTAGTGGCTAAGAGGGGGTTCCACATTGTTCAAAACCTTGGAACTCCCAAACTAGGGACTCACTATCAGGAGCAGTTTAAAGACAAGCCTAGTGTGTGTGTGTGAGTTTGTATTTCCATTGCATCTGCTGGTTTCATTTGCTTGTTGTCTGCCACAAAAGCATGTCCAGACTTCTTGACCTGTTGCACAGTCTTTATAAGCAAAAGACTCATTTCGTGTTGCTTGTTTCCAGTTCTTCACTTAAAATATGTCTTGGCTGTTACTATTTTTGACAGACCGGAAGATGATTATCTTGTTTGGAAACAAGTGACAGTTGGCGACTGGAAGGGTATCGGGACATAGAAACAAGGTACCCCAGTGTCAGACCCAGGTCAGAATAAAGAGATTAGCAAAACATGATGATGGTGCTGGTGGTGGTGGTGGTGGTGGTGGTGGTGATGATGATGATGATGTGGGTGGTGGTAGTGATGATGATAAGGTTGGTGGTGACGATGATGATCATGATGATGAGGGTAGTGGTGGTGATGATGATGATGGTGCTGGTGGTGATAATGATGTGGGTGGTGGTTGTGATGATGATAAGGGTGGCGGTGACGATGATGATCATTATGATGAGGGTAGTGGTGGTGATGATGATGGTGGTGGTAGTGATGATGATGTGGGTGGTGGTGGTGATGATGATGATGATGATGTAGGTGGTGGTGATGATGATGATAAGGGTGGTGGTGACGATGATGATCATGATGATGAGGGTAGTGGTGGTGATGATGATGATGATGATGTGGGTGGTGGTGATGATGATCATGGTGATGAGGGTGGTGATGGTGATGATATGGGTGGTGGTGGTGATGATGATAAGGGTGGTGGTGACGATGATGATCATGATGATGAGGGTAGTGGTGGTGATGATGATGATGGTGCTGGTGGTGATGATGATAAAAGATAGATAAATGTTTAACGTCTGTGTTGGCAGAATTGTTAGCACGCCAGACAAAATGCTTAGTTCTGAGTTCAAATTCCACTGAAGTCAACTTTGCCTTTCATTCTTTTGGGATCGATGAAATAAGTACCAGTCATGCACTGGGGAGGTGGGGTGGGGGGCTCGATCTAATCAACAAGTACCTTCCCCTTCGCCCAAAATTGCAGGCCTTGTGCCAGTAGTAAAAAGGATTATTTTAATGTTTCTATTTGATTACTGTATAATTAATATTTAATCTTTAACTAAATTTAATTAGTGTATAAAGATTTAAAAGGAGTAACTTCTTCATTTTTTTATGACTGTGGCCATGCTGGAGCACCGCCTTTAGTCGAGCAAATCGACCCCCAGGACTTATTCTTTGTGAGCCTAGTATTTATTCTGACTCTTTTGCTAAATCACTAAGTAATGGGGACATAAACACACCAGCATTGATTGTCAAGCGATGTTGGAAGAAGAACAAACACAGACACACAAGCATATACACACACACATACATATATATATATATATATATATATATATATATATATATATATATATATATATATATTTAAAAAAAGGAGATGTCGAACACGAGTGGTGATATATAAAAAAGGAAATGAAGAAAATGCTGACAAATAATTGAAGTAATTTAAGTAATTTAATTAGGTGAAAGTTCTTTTTACCGGTTGCGCATTTGTTATGCTTATCAAAATATAAAAGAGAGATTAGAGTCTGTCTCTTATATGTGAAAAAAAGAGGCTCCAGAGTTGTTTTGGATTTGCTTGGTTTCGCGCCTAAAATTTTGATTGGTCATTATGAAGGGGTCACGTGAATGTTTGAATGGAGTGGTGTTGGGGTAAGAAAAAAGGCTCCAGAGAAGTTAAAATTTGGCTAGTGTCCCGCCTAAATTTCTTATTGGCCATAATAAAGAGGTCACGTGAATGTTTAGAATTTTCGAAAATAGTGTTGTTGAAAATTCTATGGTTCAGGCTGGTCAGTAGACGTCATGTGGATATTTTAAATAGCTTTTTAGCGCGTAGTTAGGGAGTGTATTTTCCGCTTGACTGGATAAGTAAGTAAGTTCGTTAGAACAGGGAGAGCTGTATGTATGTATGTGTGTGCGCGCGTGTGGTGTTTATATGTATGTTGGGGCGCGCGCGCGTGTATATATGTGTATGTGTGTGGGTACAATTTTCAATATTTATAGTTCTGCTGGCCTTGTGCCTGTATCGGGAAGCAACGTATTTGTGTGAAGTCAATATTTACAGCCATTCCAAAAAATAGTGTTGGATGTTTTGCACCCGTATTCAATTATGTGTATGTGTGGAACCATATATTTGTGTGGGTCATGGTGTTAATATCTGGGTAAAGGTGTGGGTGTAGGGTGTGTGCAGGTGTAAGTGTGTTTGTTGTGGGTTCGTGTTAGAGGCATCTGTTTAGAAGTGGTCTGTATTTATTAATAAGGTGGGATTCCATGGTTATTCGCTGGGTATGAGTGGAATTGTCTTTAAATTTGTAGAGGGGAAAGATTCTAAAATTGGGATGGAGTTGTGCGGCACAGGTATCAATATGTGCACTAAATGCTATTTTTCTATATTCCTGTATTTTTATTTGGGATCTGTGGACAGTCATGCGTTGGCGGAGGCTATTTTTTGTTTGGCCTATGTAGTGTTCATTACAGCCCGAGCAAGTTAAGACATTATACTAGGTTTTTGATGCGCATGTGAAGTTGTGTTTTACTGTGAAACGTTGTCCTTGTTTAAAAAGGAATTCCGGACCTTCTATTAGGTTGATGCATATACCACAGTTGGGTCTATTGCATTTGTTTACTGTGGGTTTAGTTGTTGTGGTTGGCAGTACTTTGGCATTTGTTAGGGTGGTTTTCAATGATTGGGTTGCCTTTTGCTCTTTATGATTTCGTGTGTTAGGAGGATTTGGTTCATTCTATGGTCCTTTTGTAATACAGGAATGTTCTGGAGGATGGTGTCAAAAGCTTCATTTGGAGGGGGTTGTGTGTAGAGATGTATGGTAGAGTATGGGGTTCGATGTTTGTAACAGGTTTAGGGCGTCTAAGTTCCTGCGTGCTGAGTTTTAGGGCGCGTTGGATCCCATTGTCAATTAGTGAGTGGGGTAATCCCTGCTTGTTATGTGCCCTTGAGTTCTTGTAGACGTAAGAGACGGGTGTTTTTTTGGAGACTATAGTGCAAATTCTCTTGGCTAAGTTGTAGGGAATGTTAATTTTAACGTGTCTAGGGTGGCATGAATTGAAAGGGAGGTATTGCTTGGAGTCTGTGGGCTTGTAGTATATGTCTGTTTCTATTTTTTTGTTGTGAATTTTAATGAGGATGTCGAGGAAGGGAATTTGTTGAGGGCTGTATTCCATTGTGAAAATAATGTTTGTGTTGAGCCCATTTATAAGAGTGTGAAATTCGTTAAGCTTCTCGACGGTTTCGGGCCAAAGGATGAAGCAGTCATCAAGATATCTCTTCCAGTTCTTCTCTATGTGTGTGTGGAGAGTGGTGCCAAATTGGTTAAGAACGTTATTATAGAGGGTGATTTCCAGGTATCCCATGACTAAGTTGGCGTTAGTGGGAGCTGTTTTCGTTCCCATTGCCGTCCCTGATTTCTGTCTGTAGAATTTGTTGTTGAAGGTGAAGAAATTATTCTCTAAGATTGAGCTTATGATCGTGAGGTTGTGGGTTCAATTCCTGGACAGGGCTGCGTGTTGTGTTCTTGAGCAAGACACTTTATTTCACATTGCTCCAGTTCACTCAGCTGTAGAAATGAATTGCAATGTCACTGGTACCAAGCTGTATCGACCTTTGCCTTTCCCTTGGATAACGTCGGTGGTGTGGAGAGGGGAGGCTGATATGCATGGGTGACTGCTGGCCTTCCATAAACAACCTTGCCCAGACTTGTGCCTCGGATGGTAACTTTCTAGGTGCAATCCCATGGTCATACATGACCAAAGGGGGTCTCCACACACATATATGTGTATGTGTGTGTGTATGTATATATATCTATATCTATATATATATATATATATATAACGGGAAGGTTTACGAAAATAAACAAAAGACGAAGCCTGGTGGAGCACAAACAAACAAAGTATTAGTATGGCGCTCAGGAATAGAAATAAAACAAGTCTTTTACATTTTGAGCCTACGCTCTTCGACAGAAAGATACACAGAAAAGAAACAAGGAGAGAAAAAAATTGCGTGTAGGGGCTAACGATCCAACATGGCGTTCATATATATATATATATATATATATAATGGTTCAACAAGATTATGTATGTGTATATATATATACACACATACATAATCCTGTTGAACCAATAATCCATGCACATTTTTTTCCTCTCTCTGTGCTTTTTATACATTCTCTCTTCATTTTTACCCTTTCGATCAGCTCTGTCGAAGAGCATATGCTCGAAATGTCAAAGACTTTTCCATTCTTCCTGAGCATGAAACTAATACACCTGCTTGTTCTTCCATCACCTGTCTTCCTCTTTTGTTTTCTGTAAAAATATATAGGAGAGGCTGTGCGGTACGTAGCTTGCTTACCAACCACATAGTTTCAGGTTCAGTCCTACTACATGGCACCTTGGGCAAATGTCTTCTACTATAGCCTCGGGCTGACCTAAGCCTTGTGAGTAGATCAGGTTGATGGAAACTGGAAGAAACCCGTCGTATATGTGTGTGCGTGTGTGTATGTGTTTGTGTGTCTGTGTTCATCCCCCCTCCATTGCTTGACAATCAATGCTGGTGTGTTTACATCCTCGTTACTTAGCGGTTCAGCAAAAGAGACCAGTAGAATATGTACTAGGCTTACAAAGAATAAGTCCTGGGTTCGATTTCTTTGACTACAGGCAGTGCTCCAGCATGGCGCAGTCAAATGACTGAAACAAGTAAAAGAATAAAAGAATATATATATATACAAGTACCTCATGGTCATCTACCTATTACCTCAATCCACTTGAGTAATATAGGTAGAATGAGGTACTTTTGTCTATTGGCTGAAACTCCTGTAAGTTATTTTACCAATTTATATTCATGTTTATTATAATAATTACTGGCATCCTTATATATTACTATATTTTATATCTTATATCTTATATGTAAAGAATAATATGCTATATGTATGTTATTATAATTAACAGTTTAATAACTAAATAAGTTAACAAAATTTAATGTCCAAAAGTTGATGAACCACCTATTGTTCTCCTCCATTTTCTTATTTGCTATATATATATATATATATATATATATATATATAATATATATTCATCTTTTACTTGTTTCAGTCATTAAGCTGTGGTCATGCTGGGGCATCCCTTTGAAGAATTTTTAGTTGAACAAATCAGCCCCAGGGCTTACTTCTTTTTAAGCCTGGTACTTATTCTATCAATCATTGTTGCTGAACCACTAAGTTATGCCACATAAACACAGCAACACCAGTTGTCAAGCAGTGTTCAGGAGCAAATACAGACATAAAGATACACATAGATAGACATATTCATATCATCATCATCATCATTGTTTAACATTTGTCTTGCATGTTGGCATGGGTGGGATGGTACCACAAGAACCAGCCAGGCAGACGCCCACACCAGACTTCTGTTTTGGCAGGATTTTTACAGCTGGATGCCCTTCCAAAGGCCAATCACTTTACAGTGTGGACTGGATGCTTTTTACGTGGCACCTGCACTGACAAGGTCACCAAGTACTTGCAAGACATTTAAAAAAAATATATATCTATAAGGTAGTATCAAAGTGTTTTTGGACTAGTTCTGTAGCACACCAACAGATGGTAGCACATGGTTGTGAGAGCTAGCAGTAACCTTCATGAGGCAGTGTGCCAAGTGACAATACTGTGTTTACTTCAGAAGTTATGAAATTTGTGTGATCACATATACGTTGTAGTCTGCAGTTTTTGTCATGGACAGGAATTTGGAACAAAGAGATAACTTGAAATTTTGCGTAAAACTTAGGAAGTCCACTACAGTGAGATTGAGCATTCTCCAGAAAGCTTACAGCAATTTAGCACCTGTGAACTTCCATCTCTTACCCAAGCTCAAAATGTAGCTCAAAGGTCGCCATTTTAACACTTTTGTTGAGATCCAGAGCAGATTGCAGAAGGTCTTTGACGCTCTTATGGAAAACGACTTCCAGACCGGATTCCAAAAGTGGCAGAAATGCCAGGATTGGTGTATTGCTTGGCAAGGTGATTATTTCGGAGGATTTGATGTTAAAATTTAGTTAAGTTATTTTTCATTAAGCATATCTAGTCCAGGAGAGACAGGCTTCTTTCAGTCTCCATCTACCATATCTACTCAGAAAGCTTTGGTCAGCCCATGGCATAAGTTGAAAACACTTGCACAATATGCTGCATGGTGGGACTGAACCCACAACCATGCGGTTGGGAGCAACCTTCTTATCGCACACCCACATGTTCACCTATTACATACATATATACAATGTCTACATGAACTGAAATAGTTTTACATGTTGAGAAATTTCTTTAGGAAATTTTGAATTGTTTCTGCCAAAGCAGTTGACATTTGTGATATTTTTCATAACAACAGCAATAACAACAACAACAATGATGATGATGACGACGACGACAGTAATATTAATAACAATAACAACAACAACAACAGTGTACTACAAGTCCAAGATGTATTATTACCTCCTTTCCAACCCTCAGCTCTTCAACCTTTAATCATCCTGCGTTAACTCATTATAACTATAATTAGTATGGTTTACGACTGCTGGTAAAACTTGACTTGACTCGACTCGACTTCGACAAGTCCCCACACATAAGTTTGCATACTTATGAGGGAAGGACACAACAACAAAAACAAAAACACACACACACATTAAAAATTTTCTCTCTCTCTCTCTCTATGTGTGTGTGTGTATATATATATATATATATATATATCTATATATATATATATATAATAAATTCAGGGTGAGTACTTGATAATTGTAAGCACCTGTATATACCGTTTGGTGGTGTAGGTGGTGGAGTAAATTAATCAAAATAAAAACATGATGCCAAGGATTCAGCGGTACATATGTTTCAGGCCATTATTAGACGGATTTATAACAATGCATAATGTGTGTCTATGGCCTTCTTCAGCCGCGCACAATCACTACTTCAAGGACATGTATTACATCAAAAATTCTACGTTGGGGATGCAAATCCTCTCAGTCGTGTACGACACAATGCGGCACCAGCACAAAAATGAAGCGTCCATCCCGTCTTTCTCTCAATGTATCACCTCACTGGCCCTCGTGCTGGTGGCACATTCTACATTGAGAGAAAGACGGGATGGACGCTTCATTTTTGTGCTGGTGTTGCATTGTGTCGTATGCGACTGAGAGGATTTGCATCCCCAACGTAGAATTTTTGATGTAATACATGTCCTTGAAGTAGTAATTGTGCGCGGCTGAAGAAGGCCATAGACACACATTATGCATTGTTATAAATCCGTCTAATAATGGCCTGAAACATATGTACCGCTGAATCCTTGGCATCATGTTTTTATTTTGATATATATATATATAAAGTATGTATATATATATGTGTATATATATATATATATATATATATATATATGTATGTATGTATATATATATATATATGTATATATATATATATATATATATATCATCATCATCATCATCATTTAACGTCCGCATTCCATACTAGCATGGGTTGGACAGTTTGACTGAGGACTGGCGAACCAGATGGCTGCACCAGGCTTCAATCTTGATCTAGCATTCTACAGCTGGATGCCCTTCCTGATGCCAACCACTCCGGAAGTGTAGTGGGTGCTTTCATGTGCCACCGGCACGAGGGCCAGTCAGGTGATACTGGTAACGGCCACGCTCAAATGGTGTTTTTTACATGCCACCTGCACAGGAGCCAGTCCAGTAGCACTGGCAACGACCTCGCTCAAATGTTTTTTTTTTCACGTGCCACTGGCACAAGTGCCAGTAAGGTGATGCTGGTGACGATCATGCTTGAATGGTGCTTATTATGTGCCACTGGCACGAAGCCAGTTTGCTGCACTGGCAACGATCACACTCGGATGGTGCTCTTAGCGCTCCACTAGCATGGATGCCAACATATGTATATATATATATATATACTCAATCCATACATGAACAAGCAAGAAAAACCAACAACGCAAGGACGTGGAATAAGTACAGTGTTATTGGATGCTCAGGAAAGGAAAGAAAAGAAAGAGGATTTCACGTTTTGAGCGGAGCTCTTCGTCAGAAATATAGAAAAAGTTCAAAGAAGGGAAGACGGAGAAAGAAAATCGCCAACGATACACACACGGTCACATGGCACAGGTGTGGCTGTGTGGTAAGAAATTTGCTTCTAGGTTCAGTCCCACTGTGTGGAACCTTGGGCTGGTGTCTTCTACTATAGCCTTGGGTTGATCAAAACCTTGTGAGTGGACTTGGCAGACAGAAACAAAGAAACCCATCATGTGTGTGTAAGCATATATCATAGAAAACAAATGGAGTACTTTTTTTGTTGAAATTTCTGTCACAGAACAGGACATTATTATCATATATATATGTTTGTGTATGTTGTGTGCCTTTGTGCCAGTGTTTGTCCCCAACCACTGCTTAACAATTGGTATTGGTGTGTTTATGTCCCTGTCATTTAGTGGTTCAGCAAAAGAGACCAGGCTTAATGAAAAAATATAAATACCAGGGTTGATTCATTCAACAAAAAGATTATTGAAGGTGGTGCCCCAGCATGACCACAGTCTAATGGCTGAAGCAAGCAAAAGATAAATGATGTTTGTGTGTGTGTGAGTGTATATATTTATATATATATATATATACACGCATATATTCAAAATTCAAATAAGTTATCATTATCTTTAAAAAAAATAATGACAAAGTGGCCAGCAAACATAAACGAAATAAGCAAAAAATATATATTAAAAGTCAGGGTACAATATGTACCTGTTTGCTAGAAAGAAGAGTTAAAACTCTCCAAAACCATGCATCTCTTTCTATATGTAAACAGACATGGAGAATGTAACAAATACATTAAAAAACACGGTTGTCCCCATTTATAAGGGGAGAGAGGATATCCCAGTATCAATTGATTTCACTTTCTGTGCCAAACTGACACTTAAAGCTCACCAGCTTGGCTTACTATGTAAACTGTTTTTAACATACATTTACCATTCCGTGCATGTCTGTTCAACTGAAGGCCCCACGACTTCCAAACAAACATTAGCAAGCATGTAAAAGTTCAAAATTCAAATAAGTTATCATTATCTTTAAATAAAATAATGATAAAGTGGCCAGCAAACATAACGAAATAGGCAAAAAATATATATTAGAAATCAGGGTACACTATGAACGTGTCTGAGAGATGCGTGACTTTGGAGAGTTTTAACTCTTCTTTCTAACAAAAAGGTGCATAGTATACCCTGACTTTTAATATATATACATACTCATGCTAGCACGTAAGGCGGACATTAATTTATGATGATGATATATATATATATATATATCCATCTTACCCATACTCCGCACCACATCTTACCGCCTTATGTGTGCCACCATTCGCTCCAATCTCTCTAAACTACATACCATCGACTGCCTCCTCCCTCCTGCTTTTTCCACATTTTTCTCCTCTCTGCCGCCTTTCCATGCTCCAAACACGCTATGCTTCATTATCCATTTGAATTACCTCTTCCATCAATTTCTTTCCAATACCAAACTTCGTAAACTCCAATCACTCCTCTATTCCACCACACCCGACGCCACTACCCTTCTCCCCTCCTAACCCCACTGTCCCTCCCAACAACCCCCACAAACCTCCCCAATCCCTCCCCCTCAGACCTCCACCAGCCCTACCACCCCTCCTACTCCTACTCCCATTCCATCCACCCCTCGTACTTCTATTCCACCCACCCCTTCTCCACTTCCGTCTGTTGTTACCATTCCCCCTGATCTTCCCCTCTCTGCGGCGGAACACTCTGTCCTTGGTAGGGGTCTGCGTTTCATCCCCCTCACTCCATCCTGTAAGGAATTCCAGACGCGAGCTGATGTCCACAGCTTTGTGCACTGCGTCCGGTCGGGTGCATTTTTCCACGACTCACCACCCGCATCCAACGATGAGGACTGCTTCACTGACCTGGGCCGCCGACCATCCCCGTGGACGCCTGCCCCCGGCCAGTTCCTAGCGGTTGATCTTTTCGCGGGCGCCTGTCAGCGTGCATTGGAGCAGTTCAACTTCTCCAGGCGCCTCAACATCTCCCCGGCCGAGCCCTTGGCTCTTCGTTCCCTCCAACGGCGCGCTGACATTATCATCAAACTGGCTGACAAGAGTGGAGCTGTGGTGGTGTGGCGCGTGGACCTCTACAGGGCCGAGGCTCTCCGCCAACTCAATGACACCTCCTTCTACTCCCCTCTGTCCTCTAACCCCACACGTAGCTACCAACAGACGGTATCCTCTACTGTCCACGACCTCATCTCGTCCTCCCATCTCCCCCACACCGCATCCAACCTAATTGTGCAAACCCCACGCACCCCCACCATTTACTTCCTCCCCCAAATCCACAAACCCAACAACCCTGGCCGCCCCATTGTCTCCGCCTGCAACTGCCCACGGAGCTCATCTCAAAATATCTCAACCGTGTCCTTGCCCCCCTAGTGGCGTCTCTACCCTCCAACATCCACGACACCAACCATGCTCTCCGGCTGTTCAACTCTTTCTCCTTTCCTCCCGGCTCCTCCAAAATACTTTTTACAATGAACATCCAGAGTCTCTATACCATCATCCCTCACCACGAAGGACTGCGGGCACTTCAACACTTTCTCGACCTCCGCTTCAACCCCGAACCCGACACCTCCACACTCATTCGTCTGGCTGAACTTGTCCTTTCTCTTAACTGCTTCTCGTTCGCGGGCGAGTTCTACCAACAGGTCTCGGGAGTGGCCATGGGAATGCGAATGGGCCCCAACTATGCGAACCTGTTCGTTGGCTATGTTGAGGCCCAAATATTCTCTAATTTCACTGGTCCCACTCCTGAACTATATGGTCGTTACACTGACGACATTATCGGTGCCACCTCACTCTGCCGTGAACATCTAGATTCCTTCCTCTCTTTCGTTCAATCTTTCCATCCAGCCCTCCACTTCACCTCCACTATCTCCAACACCTCTGTCTCCTTCCTCGATATTTCGGTCAGCATTCATCACTCCACTCTTACCACCTCCATTCACTACAAACACACAGACTCACACTCATACCTAAACTTCTCTTCCTCCCACCCAAAACACACCAAGCTTTCCATCCCCTATTCCCAATTCCTCCGTCTACATAGGCTCTGTAGTGACGACCATGACTTTGAGACTCAGCCTCTACGCATGGCTCGCCACTTCATCCTACGTGGATACCCCCTCACCATTATCCACACCGCCCTTGCTAGAGCACGTTACGTAGACCGTGCATCTGCTCTCTCCCCCCGAACCTGCCCTGTAGTCTCCCGCCTCTCTTTTCCCCTCACTTACCACCCCACGACCCTACCTCTCCAACGCACCATTCTTTGAGCTTTCCGTCATCTCCAGTCCGACCCGTCCACTTCACACCTCTTCCCTAACCGACCCCCTCCCCTCCTTCAAACGAGCCCATAACCTACGAGACCTTTTGGTCCACAGCTCCTTCCCTGACCCTACCTTCCAACCTGGCTCGTTCCTCTGCTCCCACCCACGTTGCCACACTTGCCCTTACCTCTCCAACACCACCCTCCTCACTGGCACCCATCATCGACCCTATCGCATCATCAACTCCTTCACCTGCACCTCCAGTAATATCATCTACTGCATCTCTTGCTCTCTCTGCCATTCCCTGTACATCGGACAAACGGGACGCCGCTTGGCTGACCGGTTCGCGGAACACCTCCAAGACATCCGCCTTGCCAACGACACACCGGTCTCACGCCATTTCCACTCCATCGGTCACTCCTTGCAAGATCTGTCTGTGTTCGGTTTGTCCTTGCGCAGAGGCCATCCGGATTCCCGTTTGCGCCTTCCCTTCTTCCCTCCTCTTTCTTCTTCCTCTTCTCTCTTTCTCTGTGCTCCCTCACTCCCCTTCTCTCTATCCCCCTATCCTCCCCTCCTCCTCTCCCCTCCTTTCCATCCCCCTCCTTTTCTCCTCTCCTTCCTTCTCCCCTTCCTTCCTCCTCCTCCCTCCTCCCCCTCTTCTCTTTTCTTCTCCCCCCTCTCACCCTCCCTCTCATCTCATCTCACCCTCAACCCCTCCTTCTTTCCTCCCCCTCACTCTCACCTTTCCTCTTCTCCCTCCTCCCTCCTCTCTCCTTCTTCCCCCTCTTCCCCTCTCATCCCCTCCCACCCTCCCCTCCCCTCATCTCCCCTCCCCTCCCTCATCACCCCCTCCTCTCCTTCCTCCGCCTCCCCCTCTCATCCCTCCTCCTCCACTCTCTCTCTCACTCTCCCCCTCATCTCCCCTCTCTACACTACACCATACGACATTACACATCACATCATACATACATACATATATTTCTTTATTGCCCACAAGGGGCTAAACATAGAGGGGACAAACAAGGACAGACAAAGGGATAAAGTCGATTATATCGACCCCTGTTCGTAACTGGTGCTTAATTTATCGACCCCGAAAGGATGAAAGGCAAAGCCGACCTCAGCGGAATTTGAACTCACAGCGTAACGGCAGACAAAATACGGCTACACATTTCGCCCGGCGTGCTAATGATTCTGCCAGCTCGCCGCCATACACACGTCCAGACCTTTCATACGCACCACATACTCTCTCATACACACACACACCCTTATGTTGGGGCGAAGTCATTTGACCCTGTTATCTCCCCTATTTTCGCTCTTGCGTCTCACGTTTGATCTCTGACTTCTGGCCAGAATCGCCATGTTGAATCGCTAGCTTCTGCACGCATTTTTTTCTCTCCTTGTTTCTCTCCATGTTTCTTTTCTGTGTATCTTTCTGTTGAAGAGCGTAGGCTCGAAACGTAAAAGACTTGTTTTATTTATATTCCTGAGTGCCATACTAATACAATTGTTTGTTTGTATTCCACCTGCCTTCGTCTTTTGTTTATTTTCATAAAGCTTCCCGATATATATATATATATATATATATGCACATTCAAAAATAGAAAGATATATAATTCTTTTCTTGAAGGAGATACAGCTATGAATAATAATGTATAAGTATTAGGCTAAAAAGAACTCTATGGATCATAAAAGCCTGACGGTGCAGGATTCATGTTTGAGGTGACTCAGGTATATGATGCTGATGAGCTGAAATAACAGTGAAATATTGATATCCACTGTTCTAATTCACCTGTAGGGCAATTCATTTAATCTAATATGAGGTATTCAGTGTTTTTTTTTTTTTTACACTCAATGCTTTTTTACATTCAATGAATTCCACAGCCAATAAGTGTATAAACCAACCACATTCACAAAATATGTGATATTGGTAATGTTTACCAACTGCTTCTAATTCAAAATTTAATTTTATTTCACTTGTGCAGCATTTTTTCACATCAGTAGATAGATTTTTGTGCTGTCTGCATATATAAAATTCAAATCAGCGATTTGAATTTGTTTTGAGGTAACTCAGATGTATGGTGTTTACAAGCTGAAATGTCAGCAGAATATTGAGAAATACATACATTTGTACAGGAGATGATATACTGGCTTGTCCCAGAATTGAACTCATGACATTATTTTCGTGAGCTGGACTCCTTAACCAATTAGCCATGTACCATTTCTACATAAACTCTCATTTCACTCTCCTCATTTCTCTCTTTCTCCCCCCTCCCTCCTTCTCTTTCTCTCTCTCAATATGTATATAAAAGAAGAGCCCAATCCTGGGTCAGATCTATGGTTTATTGGATTTGGTACTTATACGTAAATGGATAAATATATGTGTGTGCATGCACACACACACACACACACACATAAATGTAAGATTCAAGGATCGAGGTGTAAGAAGAAAGTCAGCTTCAAGCAATCCATTATAAATATAAAAAACAAAACTTTCAGGAATATTGTGGTTTATTGACATGGAAGGTTGTGGATTTTTTTGTATCAAATTACAATAAGCTGAAAAGAATTCCTTTTATATTTCACGGTAGGCAACCAGGGTTGCTGAGTACAAGAATAAGAATACAAGAATTAAGGAATGGAGAAAATGAGATCTGGGCTGCATGATTTGTAGTGAATGGAGCCTCAGAAATGTTAAATATCCAAGCAAGGTGTATACTGCAGTCTACTCATCAGGCCAAGGGTATCTTGATTAAATGTAAACTTTTATTTAATCAAGATACCCATAGCCTGACAAGTAACCTGTGGTATACACCTTACTTAGATATTTACCACTTCTGAGGTTCTGTTTACTACAAAACATGTAGCCCATATCTCTTATCTATTCCATTCCTTAAGTTTTGTACATATATATATATATATATATATATATATATATATATAGAGGGTCATAGCCCAACTAATTAGAGAGAGAGTTAGTTTAGATGAGATGCAGTTTGGGTTCGTGCCAGGGAAAAGTACCACTGATGCTATATTCCTGGTAAGATAGCTGCAGGAGAAATGCCTAGCCAAAAATAAGCCCCTGTACCTGGCTTTTGTTGACATGGAGAAAGCCTTCGACAGGGTCCCCCGATCACTTATATGGTGGTCAATGAGGAAACTAGAGGTAGATGAATGGTTAGTGAGAGCTGTGCGAGCCATGTACAGGGACGCTGCTAGTAAGGTGAGAGTTGGCAACGAGTACGGTGAAGAATTCCGGGTAGAGGTAGGGGTCCACCAAGGTTCAGTCCTCAGCCCCCTCTTATTTATCATAGTCCTCCAGGCAATAACGGAGGAATTCAAGACAGGATACCCCTGGGAGCTCCTCTATGCTGATGACCTTGCTCTAATTGCTGAGTCACTATCAGAACTGGAGAAGTTTCAGGTGTAGAAGCAAGGATTAGAATCGAAGGGCCTTTAGAGTCAACCTAGCTAAAACCAAAGTCCCAATAAGTAGGAAGGTAGACAAATCACAAACGCCTTCAGGTAGATGGCCCTGCTCAATCTGTAGAAAAGGCATAGGTAGAAACTCTATAAGATGCAACAAGTGTCAGCTATGGACACATAAGAGGTGCAGCAATGTCAAAGGAAGGCTAACTAGGAAAATAGTTTTTGTATGTGGCAGATGCTCAGGAGCAATAAACACTGAAAATGCGCAGAGACCAACTTCCGCCACATTCCAGGGAGAAAAACTAGAAATAGTTGATAGCTTCCATTACCTAGGTGACCAAGTCAGTAGCGGGGGTGGGTGTGCTGAAAGTGTAACTGCTAGAGTAAGAATAGCTTGGGCAAAGTTCAGAGAGCTCTCACCTCTGCTGGTGACAAAGGACCTCTCTCTCAGAGTAAAAGGCAGACTGTAGGACGCACGTGTACAAACAGCCATGCTACATGGTAGTGAAACATGGGCCATGACTGCTGAAGATATGCGTAAGCTCACAAAAAATGAAGCCATGATGCTCCGATGGATGTGTAATGTCAGTGTTCATACTCGACAGTGTAAGTACCTTGAGAGAAAAGTTGGACCTAAGAAGAATCAGTTGTGGTGTGCAAGAGAAACGTTTGCGCTGGTGAGAATGGATGAAGATAGTTGTGTGAAAAAGTGCCACACCCTAGCGGTTGAGGGAACCTGTGGAAGAGGTAGACCCAGGAAAACTGGGACGAGGTGGTGAAGCACGACCTTCGAACCTTAGGTCTCACCGAGGAAATGACTAGAGACCGAGACCTATCGAAGTATGCTGTGCGTGAGAAGACCTGGCAAGACAAGTGAGACCATAACCCGTGGCCTCTACCTGGGATGTAACCAGTCCACTTATGCATACCTTTCCTTCTTGAGACTCAAAACTCTACATGTGAAGACATGTTAACGCAAGTGAGAATCAGAATCAAAATCAAAATCAAAATCGATCAACATCAATGGAAATTGTAACTGTGATACCAGTGCCGGTTGCATGTAAGCAAACCATCCGAATGTAGCCGTTGCCAGACTCACCTGGCCCCCGTGCCGGTGGCATGTAAAAAGCACCCTCCGATCGTGGCCATTGCCAGACTCGCCTGGCCCCCGTGCTGGTGGCATGTAAAAAGCACCATCCGATCGTGGCCGTTTGCCAGCCTCGTCTGGCACCTGTGCTGGTGGCACAGACCCCAGTCGAACTGTCCAACCCATGCTAGCATGGAAAGCGGACGTTAAACGATGATGATAATGATGATGATGATATATATATATATATATATATATATATATATTATATATATATATACACACACACACACATGTATATATATAAATATATATAGGTTACAATTACCTATATAATTGGCTGAAGAGCACTCAACATCTTAAATCTGCTGTAATACTTACAACTTTTAATAAAATGTTGTAGTGCGAAACAATTGTACCAAAGTACGGAGTCATTCTTGTTGCTTATTTTTGATTATAAATATATATATATATATATATATACATATATATATATAAATATATACATATATATATATATATATATATAAATATATACATATATATATATATGTGAATGTATGTATGTATATATGTATGTTTGTATGTGTGTGTGTGTATATATATATATATATATATATATATATATATATATATAGGCACGGGAGTGGCTGTGTGGTAAGTAGCTTGCTTCCCAACCACACGATTCCAGGTTCAGTCACACTGTGTGATACCTTCTACTATAGCCTCGGGCCAACCAAAACCTTGTGAGTGGATTTGGTAGATGGAAATTGAAAGAAGCCCATTATATGTATATATCATCATCATCATCATAATCATTTAACATCCGTTTTCCATACTAGCATGGGTTGGACAGTTCGACCGGGGTCTGGGAAGCCAGGAGACTGCAGCAGGCTCCAGTCTGATCTGCCAGTGTTTCTACAGCCAGATGCCCTTCCTAACGCCAACCACTCCGTGAGTGTAGTGGGTGCTTTTTATGTGCCAGTGGCACAGGTACCGGGCGAGGCTGGTGACAGCCACGATCGGTTGGTGCTTTTTATGTGCCACTGACATGGAGGCCAGTTGATGCGGCATTGGCAACGGCCACGTTCAGATGGATCTTTTTACGTGCCACCAGCACTGGCATCACAACTACAATTTCCATTGATTCTTTGATCGATTTCGATTTCGCTTGCCTCAACAGGTCTTCGCAAGCAGAGTTTTGTGTCCCAAGGAGGAAAGGTATGCATAAGTGGACTGGCTACATCCCAGGTAAAGGCCACGGGTTATGGTCTCACTTGTCCTGCTGGGTCTTCTCACACACAGCATATTTTCAAAGGTCTCGGTCACTAGTCATTGCCTCGGTGAGACCTAATGTTAGAAGGTCGTGCTTCACCACCTCGTCCCAGGTCTTCCTGGGTCTACCTCTTCCGCAGGTTCCCTCAACCGCTTGGGTGTGGCACTTTTTCACACACTTATCATCATCCATTCTCGCCACATGACCATACCAGCGCAAACGTCTCTCTTGCTCACCACAACTGATGCTTCTTAGGTCCAACTTTTCTCTCAGGGTACTTACACTCTGTCGAGTATGAACACTGACATTATACATCCATCGGAGCATCATGGCTTCATTTCTTGCGAGCTTACGCATATCCTCAGCAGTCACAGACCATGTTTCACTACCATGTAGCATGGCAGTTTGTACATGCTACATGGTTGTATATGTATGTATGTGTGTCTGTGTTTGTCCCTCACAACATCCCTTGACAATTGATGCTGGTGTGTTTACATCCCCATAACTTAGCGTTTCGGCAAAAGAAACTGATAGAATAAGTAGTAGGCTTACATAGAATAAATAAAAATATATATATATATACATATATATAGAATTGTTGTATACTGTCAATTTAACGTGACAGTAGGGGATTACACCACCGCTGTTTAGCCCTAGGAAGCATCGACGCTTCCTGTCGGAAATGTGTCGAAGCCGACAGGAAGCGTCGATGCTTCCTAGGCTAAACAGCGGTGGTGTAATCCCCTACTGTCACGTTAAATTGACAGTATACAATCATTCTATCGCCCCACCACCGTACATATCTCTATGAGATATTTAGAAATTTAATATTTCTGATTTTGGTGATCAGTGAATAAACTTCACTGAAAATTAGATATATATATTTACGAAGTCGAGACAGATATCTGCACCTAGCAGGCTTCTGCTACTCTAGACCAATGATGGGCAAAGATCCTGAAACATGCGTGTCTGTAGATGCAGGCCTAGCTGTTGGGGATATTTGTCTCCCCTTCGTAAATATATAAGGACACAGGAAATGTGTCGAAGCCGACAGGAAGTGTCGATGCTTCCTAGGGCTAAACAGCGGTGGTGTAATCCCCTACTGTCACGTTAAATTGACAGTATACAACTATTCTATTGCCCCACCACCGTACATATCTCTATGAGATATTTAGAAATTTAATATCTCTGATACATATATATATATATATATATATATATATATATATATATATACACACATTACAGTGATGTACTTGACCTGACCTAGATCATGTACTGAAATAAAAACAATTGCAGCGTAGAAGGTGTTTATAAGCCATTTAAGAACACACAAAAAACTGTTAGATTCACTTAAACATTTAAATTTAATTTGTCAAATTATTTTCATCGCTTTTTAAATTTAAAGGTTGAAGTGAATCTAACGGTTTTTGTGTGCTTTTAAATGGCTTATAAACACTTTCCATGATGTAATTGTTTATATATATATTTATGTATATTCTTTTATTCTTTTACTTGTTTCAGCCATTTCACTGTGGCCATGCTGGAGCATCGCCTTTAGTTGAGCAAATCGATCCCAGGACTTATTCTTTGCAAGCCTATCACTTATTCTATCGGTCACTTTTGCTGACCCACTAGATTACGAATACTTTGACACGCCACCATCAGTTGTCAAGCGATGGTGGGAGGATAAACACAGACACCCAAACACACACACTCACATATATATACAATGGGGTTTGATCAGCCTGAGGGTATAGTAGAAAACACTTGCCCATGGTGCCATGCAGTAGGACTGAACCCAGAACCATGTTGTTGGTAAGCAAGCTACTTACCACACAGCCACTCCTGTGCCTATATATATATATATATATATATATATATATATATATAGATATATACATGTGTGTGTGTGTGCATTAACTTTTAAATGTATATTTGCATGCACATACTTACACGCACACATATATACAGACAGAAAGAGTTAAGTACACACACATTGACTTATCGTAATGTCACTAAATATAACCTTTAAAATGTGTTGCATATTGTTGTCTTTGATCATCAAACAGGTTCTGTCTCTGTAGTTGACATTTTATCTGAAGGGACTAAGTGCCTTTGGTGGCACAGTGACTGCCATGGAGTTTAACCCTTTCCACTGAAGCACATAGATAACTGCATTGTTCTGGTAACATCTGCACATGTATCTAAATTCCATGTTGAGTTTACTACTGCTGCTGCTGCTACTACTTCTGCTACTACTACTGCTGCTACTGCTGCTACTACTACTACTACTAATACTACTACTACTACTTCATTATTTCTTCATATCTGTCTACCTATTTATCTCTCCCTTATACTGCAAATGTACTGAGAATAGTGGTGTTTTTATCCTAAGGAAGTACTCCTGGTACAAACCTTCTGGTACTTTCTCCTCTTCCTGTAAAAATGATAATAATTTAATCGAGATTTCTATTTCCAAACTACTTTGTACTGAAGAGATCCAACTAGATTGAAATGGTAGATATGTATGAATATTAAGGAGTCTTTGATTAAAAGAAAAATTAAAAGAGAGAAAATTTAATCAAATGTGTATATAAAAAAAACCATGTTTTTTTTCTTTTTGCTAATAACACAAAAAGAAAGAAAAAAATTGTAGTAATATGGATTCTAGCAAGACAATTCTGTCTATTGTCAAAGAGGCAAACAACCAAATAGACTTAAAGATTACATGGATAATCTAATTTATTCATTAGAAATATTATTTTGGAATATATTAATGACTTCCTTCACTGACGCCTTGATCTTCAACTTTGAGCATTCACTATTACCTTGTTAACCTTTAGTAACTGCATTTTTTCTAGAATTGTTTCCCTTGCAACTGCCTGTTGCTACAGAGGAGAAAACTCATATGGTGACATGATGCATCTACTGTGTGCTAAAAATTAGTTATATAAACTCTGTCTGCCATTTCTACCATTTGACTTCACTGCTAACTCTCTCTTCTTTTTATTGTTATTGAAACTTGTAATAAGGATAATGTGATGAAAACAGTATTTTAAATTTCCTTTTTCTTGCTAATTTTATTATGGTAGAAATGGAAACTGGAACATTGAACAAAACACTTGAGGAGGAATTTACTTTTAAGAAGTCGTTAGGAGATAATTCATTTGTTATTACATCCAATGTTTTCCATGCTACCATGAAATATATATATATGTATATATATATATATGTATATATAATTGATAAACAGGATGTCAAACATTAAGGCAAGGGAAACATCTCAAGTCATATACAATATTATTATAGGAAGAAATTCAAAATCTTACAACTGTTTCTGGAATATCCTCGAGTATGAGATATTCCCATACTCCCGTCATCAGAAGACAAATTGGGGAGAAAAAATATGGAAAATGAGAATGGAATATATCAATAAGATGACAGCATAGAGAAAAGGAGTAAAAGAATAAGGAGATGGAAGTAAAAGAATGGTATATAACTTCGGAAAGTTGAACTATGAACTTTTATGCCTCATTTTTTTTTTCTCTTTCCATCTCCTTATTCTTTTACTCCCTTCCTCTATGTTGTCATCTTATTGATATATTCTATTCTAATTTTCCATATATTTTCTCCCCAATTTGTCTCTGATGGAATAGCCCATACCCGAGGATATCCCAGAAACAGCTGTAAGATTTTGAATTTCTTCCTATAATAATATTGTATATGAATTGAGATGTTAGCCTTGCCTTAATGTTTGACGTCTTGTTTATCTATCCACTGCATTGGAAATTTGCAATGGCTCCATAACTACTGTCTCAGCTATAACCTTGCAGCCCCAGTAATCCGTTACAGTACTTACCTAGTGTACCTAATTGTTTAGATCACCTGTGAACTAAACCCCCATACTTTGTGTATATATATATATATATATATATATATATATACATATATATATATATATGTATATATATATATATATGTATGTATGTATGTATGTATGTATGTATATATATATGTATGTATGTGTATATATGTGTATGTATGTGTGTATATATATATATATATATGTATGAATATATGTATGTATGTGTATATATATGTATGTATGTGTGTATATATATATACACATACATACATACATGCATACATACATACACACACATACATACGTACATACATACATATTTAATTTATGTATATATATATATGCACAACTGTCATGCAACACTTGTGCTACAAACTGCAGATCTGTAGCTTATCTAAAACCTCATTTATGAAGTCATGGATGCGGAGAGGATGACAATGGAGAAACAAGACTGCAATCATTTGTAAAGATGCTGTCATCGTCGTCATTATCATCATATGTGTATGTGTTCTTGAATGCTTCTATATATATATATCTATGCAAATATCTGTGTGTGTATATAGATAGGTAGATAAATTGATTGACAGATAGACAGATAGATAGATAGATAAATAGATGTGTTCATAATGTATGTGTATGAATATGTGTGTATATACATATATATGTGTGTGTGTGTGTGTATATATATATATATATATATATATATATATATATGCAGGTGTGGCCTAATAGGTGCAGGCATGGTTGTACGGTAAAACGTTTGCTTTCCAACCACATGGTTCCAGGATCATTCCCACTGTGTGGTACCTTGGGCTAGTGTCTTCTACTATAGCTGCAGGCCAACAAAATCCTTGAGTGAATTTGGTAGACAGAAACTGAAAGAAGCCTGTTTTATATGTATATATGAGAGGCAGGTGGCACTTTCTCCTTGCTTTGATATAGTATGATAGTTGTAAAGTTGTGTCACTGACATGCAAGCAGTGTCATCTTTTCGTAATGTTCCCTGAAAATTTGTCTGGTCATGGGGAAATATCACTTTATTTGGAAACAGATGAGGGTTGGTGACAGGAAGGGCATTTGTCTGGAGAGAAGAGGCCTCAATATAATTCTCTCCAACCTGAGGCAGGCATGGTAAAATGGGCATAAAAATGAGGATTACATACATACATGACACACAGACACACACACACACATACACGTGTGAGTGGTTGGGCAGTAAAAACAATGCACTCAGTACAGTCATTGGAGCACAACAAAGCCCTCTACCTCATCAGCTCCTGTCAAACCATCCAACCAATGCCAGCATGGAAGAGAAACATAAAAAAAAATGATAGCAATGATTTGATATATATATATCAGGAGTGGCTGTTTAGTGAGAAGGCACAGGAATGATTGTGTGGTAAGAAACTTGCTTCCAAGCCACATGGTCCTGGGTTCAGTATCTTCTACTATAGCCTCAGGCTGACCAAAGCCTTGTGAGTGGATTTGGTAGACAGAAACTGAAAGAAGCTTCACACACAAGACAGGTGGTGTACAAAACAAACATGTATTAGTATAACGCTCAGGAATTGAAAAAGTCTTTTATGTTTCAAGCCTACACTCTTCTACAGAAAGGGACACAGAAAGAAACAAGGAGAGAAAATAAAGGATGTGTAGTGGCTACCAATCTATCCTGGTGATATATATATATATGTATATATGTATATATATATATATATATATATATATATATATATATATATGTATTGTGTGTCTGTGTTTGTCCCCCCTTCATCACTTGACAGTCAATGTTGGTGTGTTTACGTCCCCATAACTTAGCGGTTTGGCAAAAGAGACTGATAGAATAAGTACTAGGCTCACAAAGAAGAAGTCATGGAGTCAATTTGTTCGACTAAAGGTGATGCTCCAGCATGGCTGCAGTCAAATGACTGAAGCAAGTAAATGAAAAAAATATATATTCTTTTATTCTTTTACTTGTTTTAGTCATGTGTCTGCGGCCATGCTGGGGCAATCACTTGTTCTATGTACCACACAATGGTACTGAACTAAAATCCATGTGGTTGGGAACCCCTACTCTCAAGTTACTCTCAATTTCATTTCAGACATTCCTAGTCACCAATTTAATTCACAAATTAAACAGTTTTATGATCCTCCAATTAAATATAAAGGATCATAAATTTACCTCTGTTTGGATTTAAGATCATTTATGTCATTAATTAATTAATTAATTAATTAATTAAGGGAGACTGATTGGATTCTTTATTCTTTTACTTGTTTCAGTCATTTGACTGCGGCCATGCTGGAGCACCACCTTTAGCTGAGCAAATCATACTCAGGACTTAATCTTTGTAAGCCTAGTACTTACTCTATCAGTCTCTTTTGCTGAGCCGCATCTTTTGCTGAGCCAGCATCAGTTGTCAAGCGATGGTGGGGGGGGGGACAAAGACAGACACAGAAACATATACATATGCGCACGCGTATGCATACACACACACATATATATACGGCAGGCTTCTTTCAGTTTCCGTCTACCAAATCCACTCACAAGGCTTTGGTTGGCCTGAGGCTGTAGTAGAAGACACTTGCCCAAGGTGCCACGCAGTGGGATTGAACCTGGAACCATGTGGTTGGTGAGCAAGCTACTTACCACACAGCCACTCATCATTAATTAAATATGAGAGACCATAGGCATTATTTTATGTAATCAGTTAAATATGGGAGACTTGACATACTGTTTTATGGATTTACAATCTTGTATGCCACCTGTTGAATATGGATGACCATAAAACTCACCACAGATTAAATCTAGACTGTATCTCCAATTAAGTATGGAGGACCCTTTTCACCATTTATTGGATTTAAACATATTTTATGTTACAACTGGTTACCATAGTATATGGGAGTTTATAGGTGCCAAAGTGAAGGCACCTGGTTCAGTGGCTAGAGCAACAATCTTACGACCGCGAGGTTGTGAGTTCGAATCCCAACCGGGATGCATGTTGTGTTCTTGAGCAAGAAACTTTATTTCCCGTTGCTCCAGTTCACTCCGCTGTAGAATTGAGTTGCAATGTCACTGATGTGAAGCTGTATCGGCCTTTGCCTTTCCCTTGGATAACATTGATGGCATGGAGAGGGGAGGCCAGTATGCATGGGCGACTGCTGGTCTTCTATAAACAACCTTGCCCAGACTTGTGCCTTGGAGGGTAACTTTCTAGGTGCAATCCCATGGTCATTCATGACCGAAGGGGGTCTCGGAGGTGCCAAATAATTGGGCTCAAAATATTTTTGTTACCAATTGAATATGGACGACCACAAAGTCACCACTAGTTATATTCAAGATATTCTGTGTCACTAGTTAAATATGGAAAGCCATAAAGACCATAAAGTTAACAATAGTCAAATTCAAGATATTTCACCAGTTGAATGTAAAAGATAGTAAGTTAGTCTCTCTCTATATTTTATGGCACTTGTATGCAAACAACCCTTTATTTCATATGAGCGAAGGATTACGAGGCCATAAATATGTCCATATTACATTACAGAGACATAATTAGATTAAGGTCAGACCCGTTATTTAATCAACTTTGTTGCATGTTATTAAGTAAATTTTAATAAGTATTCTTTTGTTTGTTTATTTATTTAATTATATATTTGTTTATTCATGCTGAGACTTGCAACACAATCTAACATGCACACACACACATGCATACACACACAGACACACACACAAACATGCATTAGAAGTACTTGTTTATAAAGCGTCTTATTTTTGTTTTATGTGGAGCCATTTAATGAAATGTAGGTTGATGACATAGGTGTGGGCATGGCTGTGTGGTAAGAAGTTTGCTTCCCAACTGCATGGAACTGGGTTCAGTTCCACTGCTTGGAATCTTTGACAAGTTTCTTCTCCTGTAGCCTCAGGCCAACCAAAACTTTGCGAGTGGATTTGGTTGACAGAAACTGAAAGAAGCCCGTCATATATGTATGTCTATTTATATATATAGCTGAAATTTACAGGAAAACAAAGATGGAGACAGATGTATGAACAACAAGCAGGTGTATTAGTTTGATGCTTGGGAAAGTGAGGAAGTCTTTTACGTTTCGTATATGCTCTTCAACAGAAAGGAATACTACTTTATTCTTCTTATTTATTCCTTATAAACTGTGAATTTTATTCCTTGTAAACTGTAAATTTTCCTTGTGTAAAATATCCCTACCTTGTCTCTAATGACGGAATACCCAGTGCACGGATATGCTAACCAAACACTTGGGTTATACTAGAAGCAGCTGTACAACTTCAAATTCACCTTACCCTAATCAAATTATATTCTAAATGTCTTGAGATACTCGTTCTGCCTTGGTTTTTATTTCTCCTGTAGTATAATATATATATATATATATATATATATATATATATATATATATATATGGCAGTGCCCCAGCATGGCCACAGCTCGTGAGCTGAAACTAGATAAAATAAAAAATATATATATATAGATAGATAGTAGATAGATAAATAGATAGATAGATAGATATAGATATATATACATACATATTCATATATATATATATATTTATTTATATATATATATGTGTGTGTGTGTGTGTGTGTATGTATGTATGTATGTACATGTGTCTGTGTTTGTCCCTCACCACTTACTGACAATTGTTGTTCATGTGTTTACATCCCTGTAACTTGGCAGTTTAGTAAAAGAGGATAAGTACCTGGCTGAAGATAAACATAAACCGGGGTTGATTCATTCGACTAAAATTCTTCAAAGCAGTGCTCCAGTATGGCCACAGTCTCATGACTAAAACAAGTAAAAGATGGAAGATCAGTTGGAGAGGTTTGCTTGGTCCAAGCTTATTTGAAGTTCCTGCCGTCTTGGAAAGATTATGGAACTAATCTTACTCGTACAACACATGGTTTCTATGGCTGGATGTCTTTCTTATTGTCAACCTTTTCACTCTGGCTGCATGTTACGGAAGAACATTAGAGAAGTGATCATATTCTCAACTATACTAAAGAATTTTCTCTATTCTTCATTGCCTCTGTTCACCAACCATTTTACAGAGTATTGGGTCCAATTCCCTATTGCAGTGGCACCAAGGTGGCTCCTTTCTCCTTGGTATGAGTTAAAGAGTCTTCTCTACCCAACATTCTCTCTATTCTTTTATCCTTTTTGTTGCCATAATTCTGTTAAAATACCCTGCCTTTAGAAAATTACTATTTGTAAATCTCACAACGAGAGATATTCAGCAACAGCACTTTGGAGTAAAGTAAAGATTGTTTGCCAACATAACATGGCAGTTCTGGTTTAAGATGAATGTTGCTGTAACTTAGCCCCAGGAGACATCTTCTCCAGCTGGCTATATGACACAATCTGTGTCCTTATATTTTCGAACAAGGGAATCTAGCACCCCAACAGATATTGTTTTGAGCTGAGCGGGGGTGCTAGATGTCCTTGTTTGAAAATATAAGGACATAGATCATGTTGTATAGCCAGCTGGAGGCAATATTTCCTGGGGCTAAATTACAGCAACATTCGTCCTAAACCAGGACTGCCATGTTATGTTGGCAAATAATCTTTACTCCATACTCTGACTTTGTTTCAATCAATTTTAAAAGTAATGAAGAATTTAGTAAAAATAACTCTGCCATTATTTACCTGGTACTTGATAGATAAATTGGTTTCAAATATTGGCACAAGGCCAGCAATTTCGTGGGAGTGAGCAAATAAAATATATCAACCCCAGTGATCAACTGATACTTGTTCCATCAATCCTGAAAGCAAAGCAAAGTTGACCTCGGTGGAAACTGAATTTAGAATGTAAAGATGGACGAAATACCACAAAGCATTTTGCACAGCCTGCTTGTGAAATTAATGTGCAAGTGGCTGGGCACTCTACAGACATGTGTACCCTTAATGTAGTTCTTGGGGAGATTCAGCGTGACACAGAGTGTGACAAGGCTGGCCCCTTTGAAATACAGGTACAACAGAAACAGGAAGAAAGAGTGAGAGAAAGTTGTGGTGAAAGAGTACAGCAGGGTTTGCCACCACCCACTGCAAGAACCACATGGAGCTTTAGGTGTTTTCACTCAATAAACACTCACAACACCCGGTCTGGGAATCGAAACTGTGATCCTACAATTGCAAGTCCACTGTCCTAACCACTGGACCATTGCACCTCCACCTTATTGGTATAATGGCACTCCCAAGACACAACTAAATTTCATAGTTATTCCAGTAATAATATTAAATGTTAATATTTTCTGCAAGTCATATTGCCTCAATAAAGTGAACATGGCTCAGCAGAAAATAGTTTTCGAGCCTTCCAGAGGCAATGACTGGCAACCGAGATCCTTGGTGATATGCTATGCTTGAGAAGACTTGTGAAGCCAAGTGAAATTGTAGTCATGGCTGATGCTGGTGTCACATAACTGGTACCCATGCCAGTAGCGCGTAAAGGGCACCTTTCGAGCATTGGGCCTCATGGAGGAAAAGTGGCTGTATGCCTTTCGAGCATTGGGCCTCATGGAGGTGAGTTCCTTTCAAGTGTTGGGCCTCAGGGAGGCAATGACTGAGATCTTTGGAATTATGTTGTACTTGAGAAGAAGACCCTCCAAGCTGAGCAAAATCACAGTCATGGCAGATACCAAATACCAGTGTCACACAAATAGCACCCGAGCTGGTGGCACGTAAAAGCACCCATTACACTCTTGGAGTGGTTGGCATTAGGAAGGGCATCCAGCTGTAGAAAACCATGCCAAAATCAGACTGGTGCCTGGTGCAGCCTTCCAGCTTACCAGCCCTGGTCAAACCTTCCAACCCATGCTAGCATGGACAACAGATGTTAAATGATGATGATGGTGGTGGTGGTGGTGGTGGTAGTGATGATGATGATGACTTTCCACAACTAACAACAATAGATTGCCATATAAAATTGCTCTCTGCAGTTCAGAAAATTTTACGTGGATATATTAAGTGTATATCTGAGTAGTTCATAAATATTAATCGTTAGCGAGTAAGAGATAGATATAACAAATATGCAGAGAATTTGACTTGAAGAGCAAATTAAAGAAACTCGTTATTCATCTGAATATTTACATCTTGATTAACTTTAAGGGTCAGTTGGTTCCACGAAGAGCAATGATAATCTCTGCTCTTGCTCTGGACTAGACTGAGTATCATGTAGTTGTGTTGTATTATTTCTGTGTTTGTGTGTGTGTGTATGTGCTTGTTTCCTTGGTGTTGCTTCCCCACCTTCATTTCCACAACTACCACTGCCGCCGCCACCACTGCCACCACCACCGCCACTGCCACCGCCGCCACTACCGCCGCCGCTGCAACCACCATCACCACTGCCTGCTGCCACCACCACCACTGCCACCACCGCCACTGCCACCACTGCCACCACCACTACTGCTGCTATCAAAGTCCTTGAGAATGTTAAGATGTTCTGTTATCTGACTTTCTAGAAAGGGCAAAGCAACTGTCAGAATTGGTTGATTAACATCAAAGAGCTGCTTATTATCGTGTCATCGTTATTGTCACTGCCATCGTGTATCACTGTTGGCGTCATATCACTTTTGGCGTCATCGGCAGCGGCATTACGAGCATCATCATCATCATTATTGTCATCACCATCATAATCATCATTGTCATTATCACCGGCATCATTGTCATCACCATCATCATCATCATCATCATCGTCATCATTTAAATCTTCTCATGAAGAAAAAGTCAAGTGTGAAACGTTACACTTCACTCATTGAGGTCTGTGAAATGTTATCGTTTGAGTGGAGACTAATTTCTGGGACTGGGGCTGCGGCTGGGGCTGGGACTAAGGCCGATGTTGTGCAATGGAGTGGGGGTGGAGGGTGTGATGTGGGTGGTAGAATGCACTGTCAGGTGGTGGACAGGGTGGGTGGCTGTGATGGTACTTGTGACATGCAACATTCGTGGTAGACAAGGTGCAATGTTGGTATTGGAGTGTGTGATATGGATGGTCGAGTATAGCAGTGGGTAGCTGTGATGTTGGTCAGGTACAGCAGTGGGTAGCTGTGATGTTAATCAGGTACAGCAGTGGGTAGCTGTGATGTCAGTCAGTACAGCAGTGGGTAGCTGTGATATTAATCAGGTTTTGCATTGGGTAGCTGTGATGTTAATCAGGTATGGCAGTGGGTAGCTGTGATGTTTGCTAGGTACAGCAGTGGGTAGCTGTGATGTTAATCCGGTGCAACAGTGGGTAGCTGTGACGTTAATCAGGTATAGCATTGTGTGGCTGTGATGTTGATCAGGTACAGCAGTGAATAGCTGTGATGTTAGTCAGGTATGGCATTGGGTAGCTGTGATGTTAGTCAGGTACAGCAGTGGGTAGCTGTGATGTTAATCCGGTACAACAGTGGGTAGCTGTGACGTTAATCAGGTATAGCATTGTGTGGCTGTGATGTTGATCAGGTACAGCAGTGGGTAGCTGTTATGTTAGTCAGGTATGGCATTGGGTGGCTGTGATGTTAGTCAGGTACAGCAGTTGGTAGCTGTGATGTTAATCAGGTACACCAGTGGGTAGCTGTGATGTTAATCAGGTGTGACATTGGGTAGCTGTTATTTTAGTCAGGTACAGCTGTGGGTAGCTGTGACGTTAATCAGGTATGGCTTTGGGTGGCTGTGATGTTAATCAGGTCCAGCAGTGGGTAGCTGTGACGTTAAACAGGTCTTGCATTGGGTGGCTGTGATGTTAATCAGGTACAGTAGTGGGTAGCTGTGATGTTTGTTAGGTACAGCAGTAGGTAGCTGTGATATTAATCAGGTATGGCATTGTGTTAGTCAGGTAAAGCAGTGGGTAGCTGTTATTTTAGTCAGGTACAGCAGTGGGTAGCTGTGACGTTAATCAGGTATGGCTTTTGGTGGCTGTGATGTTAATCAGGTACAGCAGTGGGTAGCTGTGATGTTTGTTAGGTACAGCAGTGGGTAGCTGTGATGTTAATCAGGTATGGCATTGTGTGGCTGTGATGTTGATCAGGTACAGCAGTGGGTAGCTGCGATGTTAGTCAGGTACAGCAGTGAGTAGCTGTGACGTTAATCAGGTATGGCTTTGGGTGGCTGTGATGTTAGTCAGGTACAGCAGTGGGTAGCTGTGACATTAGTCAGGTACAGCAGTGGGTAGCTGTGATGTTAGTCAGGTACAGCATTGGGTAGCTGTGATGTTAGTCAGGTACAGCAGTGGGTAGCTGTAATGTTAATCAGGTACAGCAGTGGGTAGCTGTGATGTTAGTCAGGTACAGCAGTGGGTAGCTGTAATGTTAATCAGGTACAGCAGTGGGTAGCTGTGATGTTAATCAGGTATGGCATCGGGTGGCTCTGATGTTAATCAGGTACAGCAGTGGGTAGATGTGACGTTAGTCAGGTACAGCAGTGTGTAGCTGTGATGATAATCAGGTACAGCAGTGGGTAGCTGTGACGTTAATCAGGTATGGCTTTGGGTAGCTGTGACGTTAATCAGGTACAGCAGTGGGTAGCTGTGACGTTAATCAGGTACAGCAGTGGGTGGCTGTGATGTTAGTCAGGTACAGCAGTGGGTAGCTGTGACGTTAATCAGGTGCAGCATTGGGTAGCTGTGATGTTAGTTTTGGTATGATTATCTCCCTGTAACATAGAAGTTTGGCTAAAGCGGCTGACAAAATAAGTAGCAGGCTTTACAAAGAAATAACCAGAACTGAGGTGGAGTTACCTGACTAAAATGCTTCAAGACGGTGCCCCAGCATGGCCACAGTCTAGGGACTTATGCTTAAATCGTTTTGTTGCTGATAAGAATTTGAATTCTTTCCTATATTACAAAGAATAATCATTATAAATATTTGGTGCTTTAGTCCAAGACTTCTGCTTTGCAGTTATTTTGTTTTTATCATCATTGTCATCGAAACAAAGCACTGCATCTCGATCTTCAGGATTAACCTCACTGTCGATAATCTGATCTGAAGAATTTCAGGTTCATTTAATACCATTGTCAACGGCAATCCAATCACCAACATCTTTATTGTTGAGACTCTGTAATCGACTTTCGGTGCACATTGATTATGCTGTTTGTATTATCTCCTTTGGTTTCTGCCTAACATTTAAAACCATCAAAATCCACTTAAATGAACAAGCAATGAAATCGGCCAAAAGTTTCACCTTACTCTCAAAGGATTAGTTTATTAATAGGATCCCTTGTGAAGGCGGTGAACTGGCAGAAATGTTAGCACATCAGGTGAAATGCCTAGCAGTATTTCATCTGTCTTTACATACCGAGTTCAAATTCCACCGAGGTTGACTTTGCCTTTCATCCTTTTGGGGTCGATAAATTAAGTACCAGTTGTGTACTGGGGTCAGTCTAATCAACTAGCCCTCTCTCCCCAAAATTTCAGGCCTTGTGCCTCGAGTAGATAAGAATATCTAAGGCGGTGAGCTGGCAAAAACATTAGCATGCTGGGCGAAATGCTTAGCAGTATTTCGTCTGTCTTTATGTCCTGAGTTCAAATTCTGCCGAGGTTGACTTTCTATCATTGGATGGCTGTGATGTTAGTGGTAGCTGTGATGTTAGTTGGGTACAGCAGTGAGTGGATGTGATGTTAGTCAGGTACAGCAGTAGTCAACGGCCATCCAATATGTAATTTTATATTTACTGTTTATCTCCCTTTTTCTCACTAATTTTTATAGTTTGCTCATTATATATATATTTTTATATATTCCATTTTGATAAATTAAGTACCAGTTGTGTATTGGAGTCAATCTAATTGACTGGCTCCCCTCTCCCCCAAAAGTCTTGGGCCTTGTGCCTAGAGTAGGAAGGAACAGGAACCTTTGCGATTGCAGATGTAAAGAACACAAATCTTATAAATTAGTGTTGAAAGTCAAAGGAAAGGATCTTTGTTTTTGATTTATTGTCCCAGGAAATTATTTTACTTTTATTTGTATCATTCATTGGACTGTGGCCATGCTGGGGCACTGCTTTGAAGAATTTTAGTCAAATGGATCGACCCAAGGACTTATTTTCTTTTTTTAAGCTTGGTACTTATTCTGTCGCTCTCTTTTGCCCAACTGCTACATTATGGAGACGTAAACACACCAACACAAAGACACACACACACATATATATATACATATTTTTGTATATAGATATGTGTGTGTGTGTG
>NC_043010.1:26616587-26621587 GCF_006345805.1 Octopus sinensis
CATGCACACACATACACATGCACATAATATATGGACATTCTCACTCGTAAGCCTCACCAAGAGCCCACTCTCCGTTGTAACTATTGAAACCCTAAAGCTTGCCCACTAGATCAGGCATGTTTGATAGACTCAGTGTTTTATGAGGTCAAAGTCACAGCAGTACTTCTAGAAAATATAATAGAAAATATAATGGAAGAGAAAAATTATGTCAGTTCATGCAAAATCAACTTTAAAAGACATTATGCAAACTATCAGTCTTCTTTCTGACACATTAGTAAAAATAAAACCACTAAGCTTGCTAGCCATGTATGGGGTCTAAAAACAAACTGAACACACGTACAGTCAAGAGGAGTATCGTGGAGAAGTATATGCCATATGTGAATGGATCAAAGAGATGCAACTTATGTGTAGCTGAAAGAGCACACATTTTTAAATCTGAGAGTTCCACCACACTACTTTATTCCAGATGTGAAATTTTCAGGAAATGCAAGCACACAGGCAAATTTCTTTTGTCTTTGGAGAACACTACCCTCTCCAGATTGAGCCACTGTCTTGTATGCTTTTAAACTCCTTACCATTGAATTATTCTACTCCAGCTAGATGAATTATAGTTTCTACAGTCAAAGAGGGCATAACTCACAATTTTTCTTTCTTTCCTTTCTTTTTCTATTTTTATTTACCTTTTGTTTTCTTATTCCACTTTCTGCATCAACCTTCTTGTTTTTTCTCATGGTTTCTCATCTACCAGCCTCTTGGTTTTCAAATAAAACAAACCATGTGCCCTGAGCTTGAAGATTGCTTGGAGACACAAGGCACATTATAAAACCTGCCTAATCACAGTGTCTCTATAGCAAGAAACTATTAGTAACTCTTGAAAAGTCTTAGTTGAACAGTTCAATCTCAGAACTTACCTTTTTTTAAGCTTAGTACTTTTTTATTGGTCACTTTTGCCGAATTTCTAAGCTACAGGGACACAAACACACCAACACTGGTTGTTAAGCAGAGATGGGAGGACAAACACAAACCTAAAGACACAACACACAGAAATATACATACATACATACATACATACATACATACATACATACATACATACATACATACAATCATACATACATACATACATACATACACACACACATACATGCACGCACACACACACACATACACACACAGGCACACACAGACACAAACACACACACACACACACACACATACACACACACACACACATGGCAGTCTTCTTTCAGTTTCTGGCTACCGAATCCATTCACAAGACTTTGGTCAGCCTGAGGCTATAGCAGAAGACACTTGCCCAAGACTGAACCCAGAACCATGTGGTTGGGAAGCAAGCTTCTTACCACAGAGCCACATGACATTGAATTAGCCATCATTAGGGCTTTGTTAAGAATGCTTTGTGGTGTTATTTCTGACTCTGCATATTGAGTTTGGGTTGATAAATTAAGTATGAGCCCAGGGTAATGATCTGGAATTTTAGAGTATCTAGCATGATTCCTTGCAGGAATTTACCAAAATAAAAAAATGTTTGGTTCATTAAGTAAATATGAATGAGTGTGAATATTAACATATTTTGAAGAATATAATGCTGAAATGTGTTACTCAGGTTCACCATCTCTATGAAAAGTTAGTAGTCAAGTTAGCTTTCAGATTATTCTATCAAATGTGATGCTTATTTATTTCCAATTGTTTTGAATGAATCATATATGTATCTTTGGAATATCAATTCTGAGACTTTATTTTTAGAACGACGTTGTAGGGTTGGTGTGATAAGCCAGATCTGGCCAGTTTCAACATAATACAGCTAGAATATTTGGGTTGAATGTGAGTGGTTTAAATGCTAAAAGGTTAATACGTAGTGTGTATTGTTTGGTATATTATGAGAGTTCTTAGGTCCGGTGCAAAATGTCTGACATAGTTGTCTGGAACATTTATGTAAAACTGAAAAATATAACAACTTACCCAGATTAAATGCTTAAATTTGTACCTGTAATTAATGGCACACTTGGCTATGTTTCTAAGTATTAAAGTAATTTTTGTTCTATCTGGGGATAACTGTCTCAATGCTTTATCATCTAACACACTCACCGGTTCAATTTCCACTTGTTAATTATTTATATATTTTTTCTTCAATATGAAGAATCATGCAAATCAGATACGAAAACGAAGTATTTAAGTAATAATCTTTGAAAATTCTTTGTTAGATTATGAGAATTTCTAGCCAGGATACAAAAGCTGTTGAAATTCCATAGTGGATTCTAGAGCTTTTGTTTTCTAACTGTGGTCATTGCTCTCAGAAGTTTTGAGAAAAGATTCATACAACAGGGTGACTGATATCTTCAACTATGTAAGATTGTACGCTTTTATCCTGGAAGCTCTTATCAGACCTGTTGTTTCCTCTATGTGTATATATGTATGTGCATATCTATATGCATGAGTGTATGTATATATGTATGTAGCTTTCTAGCTATCAAGCTATATATATGGATGGATGGATGGATGTATGTATGCATGCATATATGTATGTATTTCTGAATGGATGTATGTATGCAAGCATGTATGTAGGTATGTACATGTTTGCATGTATATATATATACATCTATATTTATTTTTTTATTTATATTAGGGGCATTTATATGTATTAATATCCTTAATATAAAAAAATATATTTAAAGGGAATAATTATAATTTTTTCCTTTTTGAGGTTTTTCATGCTGACTACTTGATAAATTCTTATAAAGATTTTATCCATGTATATTTATATATATATATGTATATATCACATGTCACATGATCACACGACCGACCAGGCTATCAGATGTTGTTGCACATCACTAGTCACAATGTGATTTTGCATTGTTTTAGCCTTCAAATGACGCCACCCCACTGGCCAGGTGAGCAGGCCTAATACCCCACTTGATTGAAGGGGGACTGGAGCAATTCCAGTCTGGGAATCGAACCTGCAATTTAACAGTTGTGAGTACAACAGCCTAACCACTAGGCCATGCATATAATATATATGTGTGTGTGTGTGTGTGTGTACATACATATATATATATATATGTATATGTATGTATGCATATATGCATATATGTGTGTGTATACATATATATATTTACATATATATATATGTATATATATATATATATATAAACAGGCACAGGAGTAGCTGTGTGGTAAGAAACTTGCTTACCAGGGGTTCAGTCCCACTGTGTGGCACCTTGGGCAAGTGTCTTCTACTATAGCCTTGGGCCGACCAAAGCCTTTTCAGAGAATTTGGTCGACAGAAACTGAAAGAAGCCCATCATGTGTATATATAAGTGTGTGTGTTTGTGTGTCTGTATTTGTCCCCACCCCTCCCAACATCGCTTGACTACCGATGCTGGTGTGTTTACATCCCTGTAACTTAGCGGTTCGGCAAAAGAAACTGATAGAATAAGTACTCGGCTTACAACGAATAAGTCCTGGGATCGATTTCCTTGACTAAAGGCGGTGCTCCAGCATGGCCGCTGTCAAATGACTGAAATAAGTAAAAGAATAAAAGAGTATATACATTATACATTATATATATATATATATATATATATATATATATATGCATGTATGTACACACACATTCATATACATACAGGAAAATTGGTAAAAAGTGCAGTGCAAAAGTCTGCTGTGTTTCATTAAATTCTTTCCTTTCAACTTTTCCCTGAAGACAAACTCTGTCTGTGGTGTTGGTTGCTCCGCTCCTCACGGCAAGTTCACTGATTTCTTTTCATTGATTTTACTACAGAATATAAGTCTTGCTGATGTAGAGCCCCCCCCCCCCCAGTTTCTTTCGATTCTGTTTTGATCATGTATATATATAAAATATAGCCACTAATCTATACCAGTAGTAGTATAAAAGAAATAAAAGTAGTCGAAAATGCACTGAGAGTGTATAAGAAGATTTATTTATACTAATATCAACACACTTAACTGGTTTCACGTTTGTGGGACTTGAACAGCCTGAGATTTGAAGGACATGGAGACAGGTTGTAAACTGTGTTGTTTCTGGCATTCTTAAAAAGTCCATTCATTTTATAGAAACAATGTGGATTAAATTGCTGATTGATTGGAGGAGAATGGTGAGGTCAAAGAATTCAGGTTCATTTCTCAGCTGTATCTTCATCATCATCATCATCATCATCATCATTGTTTAACATTTGCTTTCCATGTTGGCATGGGTTAGAGAGTTTAACAGGAGCTGGCCAGGCAGAAGACTACACTAGACTTCTGTGCCTGTTCTGGCAGGATTTTTAACAACTGGATGCCCTTCCCACAGAGAGGACTGAGTGCTTTTTACATGGCACCAGCCCAGGCAAGATCAGTTTTGGCATAGTTTTTACAGCTTCCAAATGCCAACCACCCCACAGAGAGGACAGTGTTTTTTACATGACACCAGCCAAAGCAAGGTTTTTACAGCTGGGTACCCTTCCAAATACCAACCACTCCACAGAGAGGACTGTTTTTTACATGGCACCAACCAAGGCAATGTTTTTACAACTGGATGCCCGTCCAAATGCCAACCACTTTACAATATGAGCCATGGGTGAAAACCAAGTCAACGGTTTAGTCTAGTAGATGTGTCATATGACAGTCAGCACAGTAGCTATGTATGGTGAAAATCATGCTTCAATTTTGCGTTTTGACTTCATTGTTTGTGTCAAGTAGCTGTATGAGTAACTCTTACCTTAATAAGCCAAGGTGTGGTGACTCTTTAGCGTCATATATGCATCTTAGTGAAAGTGCATGACCAAATAGTTAGGGTGGTGATCCAACAATGACAAGATTATTGATTTTGATTCCCAGACCGACTATGCTTCCATTTAGGGGGAATCTTTACTTGTCCACCTAATTGGCAATGTGGCATCATTTGAAAGGTACGATATTGCAAGGAAACACATTGTGACCAGTGATGTATAACCACTTCTTAAAATCTAGCCAATAAA
>NC_043010.1:26626587-26669087 GCF_006345805.1 Octopus sinensis
AGAAATGGAGTTGAACGAAGATTGAACAGAAATCGTTTTATTGCATTCTACACGTGTTTCGAAAGCCACAAACTCTTGGTTTGGCCATGGGCTCTTAGGAGCCTCGTTCGATTTGTTTTGCTGCGCCTCTGTTCTGTTTTTGTTTTTGCCAATGGATTTCCTATTTCTTCCTGAAGAGAAAGACACAATATGGTCTCCTTATTCAATCGGAATTTGGTAAATTGTGGCTTTCGAAACACGTGTAGAATGCAATAAAACAATTTCTGTTCAATCTTCGTTCAACTCCATTTCTTCAATTCACTAATAATATTAAAATTCAATTATCCGCACCAACGCATGGTTGCAACACCATATGGTTGTACCTCCAACCGTGCTGTCTTCTGCTGTGATTTTTGCTACCAAGAAATCGGTTAAACTTTTGATTAATCTGCAACAAGATTATTCATCTTTCTATTTCACAAAATATATATATATATATTATATATATATATATATATATATATATATATATATATATGCATACACACACATACATACACACACATGCATACTTACATACATACATACATGCATGCATAAGCACACACACACACATTGAAAGGTTTCTACAGATGGATGCCCTTCCTAACACCAACCACTCTGAGAGTGTAGTGGGTGCTTTTTACGTGCAACTGGTACGGGAGCTAGTCAGGTGGCACTGGCAATGACCATGCTTTTTACATATATATATATATGCAAATAAATGTGTGTATATATATATATATATGTATGTATTTGTATTTATACATTTATAAATGTATATGTATGTGTGTTATCTATGTGTATGCATATGTACATATATACATAATAAAAGCTCGAAATAATAATAATGAAAATAATAATCCTTTCTACTATAAGCAACAGGCCTGAAATTTGGTGGGGAGAGGACTAGTTGATTACATTGACCTCAGTACTCCGCTGGAACTTAATTTATTGACTCCAAAAGGATGAAAGGCAAAGTTGACCTTGGTGGAATTTGAACACAGAACATACAGACAGACAAAATACTGCTAAGCGTTTTGCCTGGTAATGTTTCTATCAGTTCGCCACCTTAAATAATAATGATGATGATGATGATGATGACGACGATGACGTCCAGCACTGTGAGGCATCACACACATCCTACATGAAGCACTTTCAATACAGTGAAAAATAGGGGTACCACAACAAACCACAGCACACACCCAAAGCAGACAGAGCTGTGCTTGGTAGTGAAAACCTGTGATAAAAATAAGTCTACTGGATAATAATAGTAATGATGATAATAATAATAATGATAATAATAATAATAATATACCAGTCGTACTTACAGTTTCAATATCAATAACTGGTCAATTACTGAAATATGTAATCTTGACAGAAAAATACGAAAACTGTTGACAATGCATAGAATGCACCTCCCTAAGGCAGATATAGAACGACTTTATCTACCAAGAAAAGAGGGAGGCCGTGGACTTTTACAACTGGCAATAACAATGAAGATTGCTACAATTGGCCTAGACAACTACCTGAAAAACTCTGAGGACTGGATGTTAAAAGTTCTCTCAAAACATGAAAACAAGAAAGCATTATACTCAGTAACAAAACAGGCAAAGGAATATATAAGTGAATTAGACATACAAGACATTCACTAGTACAACATTAAATACAAAACCAAATATATGGCACACTAGGCATAACAACATCACGAACTTCCGATCTGTTGTCTCTTGAGGTCTCTGGGTGAGACTTGGAGCCAACCTGTACAAATATAAAGCAAAAGTCAAACATAGAATAATAATAATAATAATAATAATAATAATAATAATGACAAGAAAAACTTCTCTATGGCAATTACCCAAAGAGAGCAAATAATGCCAATGTTGACAAAGCCCTTACCCATCAATGGTTAATGGCCTCTGGCTTAAAATCTGAAACAGAAGGGTTTATCATAGTAGCCCAAGATCAATGCCTACTTACAAGGAACTACCAGGTCAACATATTAAAGAATGGCAGTAGCCCAACATGTCATATATGTCATGTTGTCTCCAAGTGCAGTCTTCTAGTGCTTACAGAATATCTCAACAAGCATGATAGAGCTGCACAATATATTCACTGGGTAATCTGCAAGAACCTGGATTTGCCCCATGAAAAAAACTGGTGGGAACACAAACCACCTCAGTGCTTGAAAATGGCAACATCTCACTCCTCTGGAACTTCACCATTCAAACTGACAGAAAGATAGATGCAGATAGGACAGACATCATATTGAAAGACTTCAGACAAAAAACATGCCTCTTCATTGATATGACTGTCCCAATCGATATAAACGTATCTGTCAAGACCTACCAAAACCTGAGCAAGTATAAAGATCTTGAAATAGAAATTGGCAAATGGTGGAACCTGAAAACTAAAACTATACCTGTTGTTATAGGTGCCCTAGGAATGATAGCAAAAGGGGCTGATGCTACCTAACTCTGATACCAGGAAACCCCTAAATGGCAGAAATTCAAAAGATAGTGCTCGTGGGAACTGTCCATATCCTCTGCAAAATACTTTCTATGTAACCTCAAATTTTAAAACAAACTTATGATTTTCTTATGTTTTCTTAAATATTTTCTAGAACAATTCTATGTACAAAACCAAATTTATGGCACCCTGGGCATAACACCAACATGAACTTCCAAATTGTTGTCTCTTGAGGTCTCTGGGTGAGACTTGGAGAGCCAACTTGTACAAATGTAAAGCTAAAGTCAAACATATAATAATAATAATAATAATATAATAATAATAATAATAATAATAATAATAATAATAGTAATGATTTCATTTATTTGCCACAAGGGCGAAGGATGAGGTGGACTATTAATAATGATGATGATAGTAGCAAGAGAGACTGACTGAAAGCCAGGTCTCATGTTTTGTATGTGCAAAATAGTTTGTTGTTTGCATCAGTCTAATAAATAGTACATAGTAAGTTAATTAACTCTCATGGATCATCTCAAACTTCAGCCGTCTGCTGGTGTTTAGTTTGAGAAACGTATTGATTTGTTGAAACAAACAAGGTCAAGTGATGTAGCTGTGATGTAGTAACATTGATTTAGTGAAAACTTATTGTTTTATAAATATCTGTCTCTGTGAAGGCATGTGACTTAGTGGTTAGAGTGTTTGGCTCATGATCGTAAGGTTATGAGTTCAGTTCCTGGTGGTGTGGTGTGTCCTTGAGCAAGACACTTTGTTTCACGTTGCTGCAGACCCCTTCAGCTGGCAAAAATGTGTGGTGCCTGTAATTCAAAGGGCCAGCCTTGTCACATTTCATATCATGGCTAATCTCCCTGAGAACAACGTTAAGGATATGTGTGTCTGTGGAGTACTCAGCCACTTGCATGTTAATTTTATGAGAAGGCTTTTCCATTTATTGGATCAACTGGGATTCTTGTTGTTGTAACCAACTGTGCCAGTACAGTTTATTTGTTTCTTTCGGACCAGGGATGTAAGATAAAGTTAATCCCAGAGGGATCTGAATGAAAAGAATACATCATCATCATCATCATTATCACCATCACCATCATCATCATCATCATCATCATTTAATGTCCATTGTCCATGCTGGTATGAGTCAGACATTTTGACTGGACTGGCACACTGGAAGACTGTGCCAGGATCCAGTTTGATTTGGCATGGTTTTCTACAGCTGGATGCTCTTAAAACACATACGCTATGATGGCAGAAAATGCTGGAATGGTCTGTTGGAAAATTCTGACATGGAGTTAAGCAATAACCACAGAATGATGTGGGGATAAAATTTTATTGCAATTCTTTTCATTTGCTCAAATAAACAGACAGAATAAATCTAAAATGTCTTGATTGGTATTTATGTAAACAGCCAAAATGTTACAAAATGTCTTCAGAGACCAACTTTTTTACTTTTCTAAATGTTTTCGGCTTTTCTCAATAATTTTGAAGAATTTTAAGGAAAGATTTATTGTTGCAGAAAAGCATGGAGTCATGCATGTATTTGTTTTGTTTCTGCATTAATCAAGAGTGGAAAGACAAGAATAGTTAAGGTAGGAAGGAGAGGCTCAACCCATTACTTTTTGCAGGGTCATGCAGCCGACTGCGTGTTTCAAATGAACAAACTGCTTTTGATCTTCATAAAATTTTTTAAAAAAATTATTCCATTGCATCTACGCCTGCCTCCATACTTGCCTTCTACTGCCAATAATTTAATTCCTCCCCCAGCGACTTTTTTTTGAGAAAACATTTCATTTTCAGGCAAATTTGTTTTATCAGACGAGCTTGCACTCTCGTCTGATATGTTTAAATTTCTAATAAAAGGTTCATACTCATTGTGAACTTCTGAGCTCAACATCTGGGCGGAATTTGTAAAAAAAAAAACAAAAAAAAACCTGAGAAATGCTAAGAATTGATGTATAAGGTCGTCTGTGGCTGTTTTTGAACTATATTGTTTTGGACAAGTTTACTTGTTGCACTCTGAAAAAGACAAATTAGGTGAAGACAAGTTAACTCGTCTTTGCAGGGTAAAGGGTTAGAATGGCAAGACTGAGAAAGTTGAGGAAAGAGGTAAGAAGAAAGAGGGATGAAATGAGGAAGGAAAGTGTGTGGTATCGAGTGTGAGGTGAAAGGGGAAAGATGAGGTAAGAAGGGGTGTGAAAGGTTATTGAATTAAGTTGAGGTGGAGGACTAGAAGGACAAAATGTTCATTTAAACTTATTGGTAATATGATGGCAAGTTTAAATCTGAAACATTGTTCTCTCTGATTTCTTGAGCATGTGGGTCTGTGGTGTATGGAGATGCCAGCCACTGGTGATTGAGCAATGGAATGGCCTGTTGTATTGAAGTGGGTGGTGACGGCTTTGCCTGGCAGACACATTTGTATGCTTTGAATGTTTCTCCTAAAAGCATTTGGCAAGGCATCAACCTGTTTTCCCAATATGGAGAGTGCTGTAAAGTTAGCAAATGATACATTACATAAGGCTGGGTGATGTGCAGTGGGACATTGTGACTTAGGCCAGGCGAGGGTTGTAGTGTTGTTAATATAAGGGCAGTTGTTGCATCATTGGAAAATGGGTTTAAAAGTGTCTGGCTGTGTGGGGCTGAGCACTATGGAGCTTCTTATTAGGAGGTTTCTGAGGTTCTTATCTATTTTGAAGGTGAGGAGGGAGAGGTGCAAGGAAGATTAGAATGGTTGTGGGGTCAGAAAGTAGAATTCAAAAGTTGCAGATGAGTTTATCTTTCAATAGGTGGATGGTGAGAGAGAGAGAAAGTGAGTGAGATAAGTCTGTATAAAAAGGACTGGAGACCTGTAGGGGCCGCCAAGTAGTCAGAGTTGATGGTTTATTTGAGACATCTCCAGACATAAACTTGCCTGAAGTAGAGAAAAAGGGTGAATGATGATTCATCAAAGAAGATGGCATTGTTTCGTTGAACCATGGACCTCTTCTGATAGTCTAGACACCATTTTTTCACACAAAATCATGGGGGACAGGAGAGGATTAGCAATTGAAGCCCTCTCATGATATCCAGCTTTATGGGAATGGTTTGGGTTGAAACAGGATTGGCAAATTGGTGTTGCCCCCTTTTGCTGTCATAGTTTGATGATTTTTAAAACATAGCATTTCACCATTTTGTGGTTCCTTTCTGTGAATTTTGTCTTCCATCCTGACTTATGACTGCCAGAGTTAGTTTTACTTTGGTTTTGGAATACCAACACAATTTTAGAGACTGTACTTTTTGAAACATTAAACAATTCAGGTGTTTTAGTGACCGAAACTCTAGGCTCTCTGCACTCCAGGGATTTGACCTCTTTCAAAACCAGATAGGTCACGCATTTTAACTTATTTGAATATAGATATCACTCCCTCTCCACCCCACCAAAAAAAAAAAAAAAAAAATGAAGAGGAAAAACAGAGGACTTTATCATAAAGTACGAGGCATACAATGCATATGACCACATATCTACAGACAAGAACAAGTTTAAATTTGTCACATTGTCAATAGAATAAATTAGTTAAAATAGTGTGTTTGTATTATTTTGTCCAATTCCTGTATGTATGAATGTATTTATGTGTGTATGTATATATATATGTATATATTATATATATATATATATATATACACTAGCAGCTAAGCCCGGTTTCACTCAGTCGGTTTGGATGACGTTGGTGTAAAACCTGCTCTGTGTAAGCATTCAACTTGTTTGGGCACGCTTACATTAAAAACAATATTAGAACAATTTTTTTCAGTCAAAACGCTAAAAATGACCGACCAAAACAGAAACAAAAACGAACCAAGATTCAACCAAATCAAAAAAATAAATCCAAATACTAAGCGAACAAAGATGAACCACCCCACTTCCATTGTGCATGCACAGGCACAAACACACACACACACACACACACACACACGCATACACACACATTCACATATCTCCCTTTTACATACACACACATATATTCACACAGAGTTGAAAAGCTGTTTGATTTATTATTTTTTTGGCCTACAATTTTCATCCCACTACCAAGTATGATATCACCCCTTCCTTTCTCATTCATAAACATGAGAGTATTATTATAGTAGATTATCTCGGTAACCATGGGAGCTATGAAAAAAATAGAAAGCCCAGCATCACCACTGGATCATTCTACACATCTGTGTAATTTTTTGCCCAATTCCACCCAGCCATTTGACTGTGAATCTCAAGACAAGAAATTTATATATATGACAAATTTATATGTATAGATATATTATAAGCTTGCTTCCCAACCACATGGTTGGTAAGTGTCTTTTAGTAAGCCTTGAACTGATCAAAGCTTTGTGAGTGGATTTGTTAGATTGAGACTGTAAGAAGCCTATCATGTATGTGTGTGTGAGTGTGTATGTGTGTGTCTTTGTGTCTGTCACTTGACAACTGGTGTTGGTGTGTTTACATCCCTATAACTTAGCAGTCAGCAAAAATGACCAATAGAATGAATGAGTACCAAGCTTTAAAATGAAAACAAGCACTGGGGTCGATTCAGTCAATGAAAAGTTCTTCAAGGCATGGCCGCATTCCAATGACTGAAACAAGTAAAAGATAACGTCCGTTGTCCATGCTAGCATGGGTTGGATAGTTTGACCAGGCTGGCATGCTGGAAGGCTGCACCAGACTCCAGTCTGATTTGGCATGGTTTTCTACAGCTGGATACCCTTCCTAACACCAACCACTCTGAGAGTGTAATGGGTGCTTTTATGTGTCACCGGATGTTTTTCATTTTGACCGTGATTGATAGTTTGCCTGAGGCCAAAGGGGTTCCTCACCATGGCTTTTAGATTCTCAGTTGAAAATTTGTTGGGTTCAACTTTGTCCTTCATCACCCCAATGTTCTTGTTATTGTTGTTATTTGTAATTTGCTCTGTTCAGATCAACTCTGAGTCTACAGGTCTGTGTTGAAAGGCATTCCATCCATGACCATCTCATCTCATTTTCCTTTGTGCATCTAGGACTACATTATCTGACATAACCTTCATTTTTAAAGATGGTAGACTGCAACTTGATGAGACATTTAGCTACTATTTCTGGCAAAGCAAGAGACTACGAAGAGGTTCCTTCAGTCATCATCATCATCATCTTGATCGTCTCATCTCCTTTTTCATCATGTATCTAGGACCACATTATCCAATGTGACCTTCAGTCTTACAGAGGGTAGAATGTGACTTGATGGAAATATTTAGTTGCTATTTCTAGCATAGCAAAAGACTATGTAGAGGCTCTCTGTGTCACTATCAATATCTTCTTCATTGCCATCATTTTGAAGGTCCTGGTAGGACTGTCTCTGATCACAGGTCTGCATGATCAAGGTGGCCTTAGACTAAGCAGCATCAACCTAAGGCAATGATAGAATTAGTGACGTTGGCATGTTGGTGATGATGATGATGATGATGATGATGATGGTAATGATGATGATGTGGAGGAGAAGGAAGAGGAGGAGGACATGAAGTAGATCTCAAAAAATTTTTTAAATGTCAAGTTGAGATTTCTTATCAGACAATAGAAATTAGTCATTGTCTCATGGTGGTGGTGCCGGCACTAGTAGTGGTGATGTTGGTGGAAATAGTGGTGATGATGATGATGATGATGATGGTAGTGGTTATGGTGGTGGCCATGTTGGTGTTGGTGGTGGGTGTGGTTGATGGTGGTGATAGTAATGGTGATGGTATTGGTTATGCTGGTAGTGTTGGTGGTGAGTGTGGTGATGATGGGGGATTATGGTGGCTCCAGTGGTAATAGTGGTGGCCAGCTAGCCAAATAAACAGAATATTTTATTAAGAAATTCAGCATTTAAATAAGTTTTATATTCCGAATGCTGACAGCCATGTGGGACACTTGATGTTATTGTCTGTGGTTTTTTATAAAGGACAAACTACTTACTCAAGATAAGAAGAGACTACTACTACTACTACTACTACTACTACTACTACTACAACTACCACCACCACCACCATTACCACTACTACTACTACTACTACTACTACTACTACTAGTTCTGCCCCTCCTTTTCTTCCCTCTTTCTTCTCCTCCTCTTCCTCATGATAGAGACAAGGTGGCAGAGGTAATTTTTGAACACTAAGAAAAAAAGCCACCCTTGTTGCTGTTGTTGTTGCTGTTGTCGGTGGTGGTAGGGGGGAGGGGCGGTTTAGTAAGTTAGGTAAATGGCAGAGTGACTTTCAAGAGAGCAAAATAGATAAATAAATAAAAAAAAAATGAGGAAGCCCTCTACCCCCATCCATCACCTTTCACCCCTACTGTCTGGATTCTTTCTTGGTTGGAGATGTTTGTTGTTGTTGTTGTTGTTGGTTTGTCCTTTCTGTCAATGTTCTTGTTGTCCTTGTGGGTCGGCATTGTTGTTGTTCAAGGCCTTGTTTACTCTTATGTTCAATGGGGTTCAAATCTCCAATGACACTTCTTTTCTGTTTTACTCTTTTACTTGTTACAGTCATTTGACTGTGGCCATGCTGGAGCACCGCCTTTTTTAGTTCAGCAAATCGACCCTCAGGACTTATTCTTTGTAAGCCTAGTACTTATTCTATCGGTCTCTTTTGGCGAACCGCTAAGTTACAGGGACGTAAACACACCAGCATCGGTTGTCAGGCGATGTTGAGGGGACAAACACAGACACACAAACATACCCACACACACAAACATACACACACACACACACACACACACACACACACACATACATATATACGATGGGCTTCTTTCAGTTTCCATCCACCAAATCCACTCACAAGGCTTTGGTCGGCCCGAAGCTATAGTAGAAGACACTTGCCCAAGGTGCCACGCAGTGGGACTGAACCTGGAACCATGTGGTTGGTAAGGAAGCTACTTACCACACAGCCACTCCTACGCCTAAATATTTTTCTTTTTTACTGTATTTTTAATTATAACATATCAACAACTACATTATCCAATGATCTCTGTGTATGCATTTATGCACCTAGTGCCTCCTATATTAATATCTGGCAATATATTCAAGCATGAAGGAGGTGAGCTAGCAGAAACGTTAGCATGCCATGCTTAGCGGTATTTTGTCTGTCTTTACATTCTGAGTTCAAATGCCACCAAGGTTGACTTTGTCTTTCATTCTTTCGGGGTCGATAAATTAAGTACCAGTTACGCACTGGAGTCGATGTAATCGACTTAATCCCTTTGTCTGTCCTTGTCTGTCCCCTCTATGTTTAGCCCCTTGTGGTCAACGAAGAAATAAGAAACGTTAGCATGCCAGGCAAAATGCTTAGCGGTATTTCATCTGTCCTTATGTTCTGAGTTCAAATTCCGCTGAGGTCGACTTTGCCTTTCATCCTTTCGGGGTTGATAAATTGAGTACCAGTTGCATACTGGAGTCGATCTAATCAACTGGCCCCCTCTTTATGTTTTGAGTTCAAATTTCACTGAAGTCATCTTTGTCTGCCACCCTTTTCATGTCAATAAAATAAGTACCAGTTATACACTGAGGAGCTGGGGTCAATCTAGCCGAATCACCCACCAATCCCAAAATTGCTGGCCTTGTGCCAAAATTTGAAGCATTATTCACTAGTAATAGTGAGAGGCTGAACCTACCCAGAATAGAAGGAACCAGAGAATTGTGAAACGCAGAAGACAGCATTAGTTTTTGTAATTTCATACCTTTAAATAATGACCAGGTGAGAAAGGATCTTCAGATCTTGGGCCTCACAGAGGGGTGACAGAGGGACCAAGATTCCTGGCGGTTTGCCTGAAAAAAAAACTACACTGAATGTAACGAACAAAGAATATTATCTGCAGTTAGAAATCTCCAAAGAATTACTGAAATGGTTGGAGAGTTCAAGAACAGAAAGAAGAATAATAGGACAAATAGCTAGAAAGAGAAGAAATTCTAATATCATTTCATGCAGCAATCTGAATATGTTGGAAGTGAAGAATGCTGATAACTAGATTATGAGTTCAATTCTCAGACTGGATGGCATGTTGAACTCTTGTGCAAAACACTTCATTTTACATTGCTCCAGTCTCTCTTTCAATCAGGGGAGAATGTTGGCCTGCCTAACCAAAGTGCATCGTGACCAATGATGTGTAACAACTTCTGATTGTCTGTTTGGTCATGTGATCACATGATATATTTCATAATTGAAGAGGATATTGGAAGTGAAGAATGTTGTTGATGGATGAAAACCTGAAATGAAAAGGTTTAAAGCAAGGAAATTTGTATCATTGAACAAGGGGAAGTCGCAGTGGATTTGTATCAAAGGGGGTTAAGCCTTATTTTATCTTTTATCTTCTACTTGTTTCAGTCATTAGATTGTGGCCATAATGGGGCACCACTTAGTAGGATTTTTATTAACCCTTTCGTTACTATATTTCTGACGAAAATACACCCCTCATGAGTTTCAATTAATTTCTAAAATAATCATGAATCTAGGCTTGTTTCATTAAATAACTGTAACTTTTTTACTTATCAACATATTAATGTGATATTTGGAACATAATTAAAGAAAGGGTTCTTAATCAATTCTATTGCATAATTTTTGTCTCAAAGTGACTTTAATTACAGGTAAATCCAGGTAAATTGAGCAAAAGGTAAAAATATTAAAATTTTGTTTAAACATCACCATAGAAAATGAATCATCAGCTAATATTCAAATGGGTATATAACAAAATTTTAATAAAGAAGAATTGTGCACATCACTATATCATCAGTTGAATTTAATGCACAACAAGTGTACCATAAAGGTGGAATAAACTGAAATACTGGAATCCACCGCAAGTTTGACTGAATTAAAGAAATCGGTCAAAAAATAATATACGGCCCTGGTTATGGTATGGAAGTGATAAATTCCAGACCACATCGTTCCCTAGGCCATGCTAACTAACATTATTTTCCCTGTATAAAAACTAAATCCACGCAGTACCCAGTATTTGCTTCACAAATTTTCCGAAATTTGAACCCCCATTTTGTGTTTGTTTACATTCTGCGTGAGTTTGTTTCCGCATTGATCGCTTCAAACAATAACTTCCAGACCACATCATACCCTAAGCCATACTGACTAACATTAGTTTCCCTGTATAAAAACTAAATCCACAACAGTACCCAGTATTTGCTTCACAAATTTTCTAATTCGGAATCAATGCTTGATAACATGAATCTCCTATCCATTTTCAAAGTTGAAGAAAAATCGATGCCAAAAAAAATGTGGAAAAAATCTCCCAAAGTTCAGGGAATTAAAATTACACGTCGATCATTGTACAAAACTGTAGATGAACTGTTTACGAAGTATAATCACGTATTTTCACGAATGTACTAAAGAGATTTGCTCTGATATTCTCATTTAAATATGAATAGGTAAATATGGGCGGCTTTGGGCGGTTTGGTCACATTAACCAAAATTTTTTTCAGGCAGCTTTGGGCGGTATGGTAACGAAAGGGTTAAACAAATCAACTCCAGTACGTTTTTTGCTTTATAAACTTTGTACTTATTCTATCAGTCTCTTTGCTGAACTGCTATGTTATTGGGACATAAACACACCAACACAATGTGCCATGCAGTGGGACTGAACCTAGAAAGAAACTGCTTACCACACAGCCACATATCTGCCTAAAAATGTAGTCAGCGAATTGAACTTTGCACCTCTCAAATTCCGGCTGAGCGCTGTGTACCATTGAGCTAAATTATTTAGTAATGAAACAATTGAAAGATTCCTTCCTGTAACATTGGCATTTCTACCCTAACCAGTATAGCACCACCCTTAAGGGACATCAACTGAACGTTGCTAACTAACAAATCCTTATCAACAGTATTTTAACCCATTCAAGCAATATTGCTCGTTTGTCATGAATTCCAGACTTGGTGCTTTGCCAAATTCCCAATATAGCAGGAATTGGCAAACTCCATGTTGAAATCCAGTCAGACTAAATATAGACCAATCAATCAATCAGTGAAAAGAAAGATAAGTTATCAGTGCAGAATTGGGCAGTTTACAAACGTTTACTGACAGACACAGTAGGTGCAGGAGTGGCTGTGTGGTAAGTAGCTTGCTTACCAACCACATGGTTCCGGGTTCAGTCCCACTGCATGGCACCTTGGGCAAGTGTCTTCTACTATAGCCTCGGGCCGACCAAAGCCTTGTGAGTGGATTTGGTAGACAGAAACTGAAAGAAGCCCGTCATATATGTATGTGTGTGTGTATGTTTGTGTGTCTGTGTTTGTCTCCCCCAGCATCGCTTGACAATCTATGCTAGTGTGTTTATGTTCCCTTTAACTTAGTGGTTCAGTAAAAGAGAATGATAAGCTTACAAAGAATAAGTCCTGGGGTCGATTTCCTCGACTAAAGGCAGTGCTCCAGCATGGCCATAGTCAAATGACTGAAACAAGTAAAAGAGAGAGTAAAGAGAGACAAAACTAGTTGTCTTGAATATTTTTCTCAAATGTTTTGACCATGAAGCTCACTGCATTCTAACAGAATTCCAGAATTCTAGGGGGAAAAGACAAGGGCATACATTGTTTATATTGCTCATTCACTTTTCACGTCCCCCCTCCAACATCCCTTATGATCAACGTATCCTCCTTCCTCAGCCATTGCTATTTCTCACTTTATTTTAGCACCACACTGATATTTCCCACCAGCTGCTCTACCAGCCTTGCACATTGTCCACTATGTCCACTTCTGCCTACCTCTCTAGCCATCTGTTGTTCTTCCCCCACATTCTTATGAAACTACCTTCTCCTCACTGATCCACTGACCATATTCTCTCTTATGCTCTCACCTGCCTTGAGAATCTGTTCTAGCACACCATCACTTCCTTCTCCTCTTCTTTACCTTCATCTTCTGCCTAATTATTTCTACTCACTCCTTTCTCAAAGTCCAGCCCTTGACCTCATCATGGTGAGAAAGTTAAATGAGTGAGTGTCAAAGCTATGCTGTTAAGAACCCAAGACAAACAAGTCTGACACAAGGAGTGCTAGGGCCACAACCTGGCTAACTAGAGGGCAAGTGTGAATTCCAGACGGTGTCTGTTCTGGAATCCAGTGGCTTCCTGGTAGCAATGGATTGTGTCTGCAGGCACCAGTGAGAAAGCATAACAGGAGGTCGACCTGCCATCAGTAGTGTAAGATGGCTTACGAATACAGAGAGAAACTGTTTCCACAGACTCTGATCAACTCTTGAAACTCCTATGAACTCACAACCACAGTTAACTCAATAGATGCCAGCTTAACCCCTTTCAGGTGAATGCCATTACAAGACAAGACAAGACTATTCACTCTTATAATGTGGAGTAACCATGTGTCCCTTCTATAGCAAGTTCTTGTCCCTCTTTCATACTTTAGCCCCTCAGCCTCTAGCATAAAGTCATCTTGCCCTTCCTAATCCTCCCCCCCCCCCACCACCACTTAGTCATAGGGGCTTTTGCCTTTCCTGTTTTTTCTGTCTTGTATTATATTTGGCCACCTCACTAGTGCTGGTGGCATGAAAAGAAGCACTCTGTACACACTGTAAAGTTGTTGGCATTAGGAAGGGCATCTGGCCATAAAAAAAAAAGCACTCCATCTCATACTGTTCCGCAATCACTTTGACACCTGGCACATGGTACACCATGCACCTGTTCAGACAGTGTCAATTTGATGGGGTAAACTAACGTGCAACACAAACATTTGATCACCAAAAACAAATCATTTGTGCAGGTCATGTGGCAAAAGCTGAACATTTGTATATCGTCTTTGATCTGAGAGAGACCATCACTATTATCATTATTAAAAGAAGTACCACCTTCACACTGGGAGTCAATGTAATCAACTTACCTCCTCCCAGAAATTGCTGGCCTTGTGCCAAAATTTGAAACCGTTATTATCTTTAACTGTTGTATACTATAGATCCTTCCCTTTTTTGTTTTATTATATACCGTGTGTACTTTCAAATTTGTTTTTTTTAATCATTTCATTATATCTAAACCCTAACACTTTATGTCTGTCTTTGTACTGTCCAATCCCACCTCAACTTTCATCTTGGTAGCAAATAAAAGAAATCATTTATTATTATTATTATTGTTATTATTATTATTATTATTATTATTATTATTGAGTGAGAGAGCAGTTCATGCCATCAAAGTGACACTGGGGTAAAATATACGAAGCCCAATATACCCATCATGACTACCCGTCTGATAAGGGTACACCAGGCACATGCATCACAACCATATGTGCGCGACATTGTGATCTCGTATCAAGATAAACAGCACATGACCTTGCAGGTGGGGCCCAGTTAGAATTTTCTTCAGGTCGAGTAGCCCATCCTGCTCAAAAGGTCCCTGAATAAGGTTGCTTTAGGATGTTGAACGAAACACCCATGTTTCCAGAGGTGAATTATTCAAACTCCAAAGAATCCCTCTCAACACATGGCTATGATGCTCCCCCACTACTTCTGCTCGTGATCAGAGATGCACGTATTGTCAGCCACTAAGGGACATACTCAACTGGTTAAGGTCAAACAACTGACAAGCAAATCTGTGGTATTGAGCAGAATATTTGCTGTAGCCCATCTTTTATACCAAGACAAAACAATGTACATGATAACACTTCCAATTAGTTAAGATCAGAAGCTATGAGAGCCACTGCCTGGTACTGCATCAGGGCATTTTATTATTATTATTATTATTATTATTATTATTATTATTATTATTATTATTATTATTATTATCATTATTATTGAGTGAGAGAGCAGTGCATGCCATCAAAGTGACACTGGGGTAAAATATACGAAGCCCAATATACCCATCATGACTACCCGTCTGATAAGGGTGCACTAGGCACATGCATCACAACCATATGTGCGCGACATTGTGATCTCATATCAAAATAAACAGCACATGACCTTGCAGGTGGGGCCCAGTTAGAATTTTCTTCAGGTCGAGTAACCCATCCTACTCGAAAGTTCCCTGAATAAGGGTTGTTTAAGGATGTTGAACAAAACACCCATGTTTCCAGAGGTGAATTATTCAAACCCCAAAGAATCCCTCTCAACACATGGCTATGATGCTCCCCCACTACTTCTGCTCGTGATCAGAGATGCACATATCGTCAGCCACTAAGGGACATGCTCAACTGGTTAAACTCAAACAACTGACAAGCAAATCTGTGGTATTGAGCAGAATATTTGCTGTAGCCCATCTTTTATACCAAGACAAAAAAATGTACATGATAACACTTCCAATCAGTTAAGATCAGAAGCCATGAGAGCCACTGCCTGGTACTGCATCAGGGCATTTTATTATTATTATTATTATTATTATTATTATTATATGTTTGACTTTTGCTTTGTATTTGTACAAGTTGACTCCAAGTCTCACCCAGAGACCTCAAGAGACAACAAGTTAGAAGTTCAAGTTGGCGTTATGCCTAGGGTGCCATAAATTTGGTTTTGTACATAGAATTGTTCTAGAAAATAATTAAGAAAACATAAGAAAATTATAAGTTTGTTTTAAAATTTGAGATTACGTAGAAAGTATTTTGTGTAGGATATGGGCAGGTCCTACGAGCACTATCTTTTAAATTTCTGCCATTTAGGGGTTTCCTGGTATCAGAATTAGGTAGCAATCAGCCCCTTTTGCTATCATTCCTAGGGCACCTACGACAACAGGTATAGTTTTAGTTTTCAGGTTCCACATTTTGCTAATTTCTATTTCAAGATCTTTATACTTGCTCAGTTTTTCGTAGGTCTTGACTGATATGTATATATCGATAGGAACAGTCATATCAATGAGGAAGCATGATTTTTGTCTGAAGTCTTTCAATATGATATCTGGCCTATTCGCATCTATCTTTCTGTCAGTTTGAATGGCGAAGTTCCAGAGATCATTATTATTAAGGCAGTGAACTGGCAGAATTATTAGTGGGCTGGATGAAATGCTTAGTGGTATTTCACCCACTGCTATGTTCTGAGTTCAAACACCACTGAAGTCAACTTTGCCTTTTATTAATAAAATAAGTACCAGTTATACACTGGGGGAAGGGGCAATGTAATCAACTCATCCCCTCCCCCAAAACTACTGTCTTTGTGACAAATTGTTAAACCATCATTATTATTAAGGCAGTGAGCTTTGAGAATCATTAGCACGCCTGGCAAAAGGCTTGGTAATACTTCCTCCATCCTTACATTCTGTGTTCAAATTCCTTAAAGTTCAGCCTTGCCTTTCATCCTTTCTGGATCAATAAAATAAGTACCAGTTACGTACTGAGGTCAATATAATTGACTACCCCCTCCCACCAGATTTCAGGATTGTGCCTTTTGCAGACAGGATTCTTTTCTACTATAGGCGCAAGACCCGGAATTTTTTTTTTTGGGGGGGGGGGGGCATTCGATTAGATCAACCACAGTACACAACTGGTACTTAATTTATTGGCTTCGAAAGGATGAAAGGCAAAGTCAACATCAGCGGAATTTGAACTCAGAACGTAAAGACAGATGAAATACCCGTCAGTATTTTGCCTGGTGTGCTAATGTTTCAGCCAGCTTGCTGCCTTCCTTTTGCCTATGCACTTTTCTATTCTAGGCACAAGGCCTGAAATTTTAGGGTGTGGGGCCGGTCGATTAGATTGACCCCAGTATGCAACTGGTACTTAATTTACATTATTTTCATTTGAGGGATATTTATCTTGTTGTTAACACAACGTTTCGGCTGATATATCCTCCAGCCTTCATCAGGTGTCTTGAGGAAATTTCGAACCTGGGTTCTCATTCCTAAGGTATTTTTCAATGTTGTTGTTGTTGTTATTATTATTATTAATATTATTATTATTATTATTATTATTATTATTATTATTATTATTATTCGGGTCACTGCCTGGAATCGAACTCAGAATCTTGGGGTTAGTAAGAATGAGAACCCAAGTTCGAAATTTCCTCAAGACACCTAATGAAGGCTGGAGGGTATATCAGCCAAAACGTTGTGTTAGCAACAAACAAGATGAGGACAAATATCTGTCAAATGTAAATAATGTACATAATTCCTCATCTCTTAAATATAGAACTGTGGTACTTAATTTATCGACCCCGAAAGGATGAAAGGCAAAACCAACCTCTATGGAATTTGAACTCAGAATGTAAAGACAGATGAAATACCGCTAAGCATTTCACTTGGCGTGCTAATGGTTCTACCAGCTCTCTGCCTTCTTTAGCAGACAGGATTATTATCATTGTTACTAAGGCAACGAGTTGACAGAATCGTGAGGGCGCAAGACAAAATGCTTATCTTCCTCCATCTTTATGTTTTGAGTTCAAATTCCACTGAAGTCATCTTTGTCTGTCACCCTTTTCAAGTCAATAAAATAAGTACCAGTTATGCACTGGGGAGGGTCAATCTAACCAATTCACTCACCAATTACAAAACTGCTGGCCTTGTGCCAAAATTTGAAGCATTGTCATTACTGTTCAATGCTCAACACCCCAATTTCTTCAAGTAATAGTAGTAGTGGTGGTGGTAGTAGCAACGGCAGGGAATGTTGTATTGCCAAATACTGTTTTTTCTGGATATGCATGGGTCAAATTCTTGGCAGTAACATTTAGTTTCTTCAAAGTAGGTCTTCTTCATTCTTTAACTGTCACAAAACCAAAAACAACAACAACAGCAACATGAAAACAGCAAAAGCCAGACCTTTGAGTGCATTTATTTATTTTTTGTATTTTTTTGGTGGGTGGGTGGGGGGGTTGCTGCTGAAACATGAAAGAATAAAAGACAATAATTAAGAGATGTCAATGCCCTGCAACAATCACAATAACATTGTCTGCCATGAAAAATGGCCATCTTCCTGTAAGAATAAACTACCTTGACTCTTGTTTCTGTATCTCAACAGGGGTTTCCTAACTAACAATTTCCTGCAATTTTTGGACTGACATTCTCATATCAATCATTAGACTTCAAATAAATTTAACTCTCTCTCACTCTCTCTCTCCCTCTCTATCTCTCCTCTTTTTCTCTCCCACCCTGCCTATTCTTTTAATCTCTCTTTCTCTTTATCTGTGTACACCCATGCACGCATGCACACACACACACACATTCCCATGGCTACATCCAATATGCATACATACATGTGTATGTATGTATATCTATCTACCTACCTACATACATATATATATATATATATATATACTATTGTGTCTGGGGAGAGTTATTTTCTTTTTGTGCCTTATAATTCACTCATATATATATGCAGTGTGTGGATATATATACGTGTGTATGAATGTTGCATGGTTGCATGTATATGTGCATCTGTGTGTTTCATGCAAGTGTGAGTGAACATATGCATGTAGGCACATGTATGTGGGTGTGCATGTACGCATGTGTATGTATGTGCATGCATACGCGATTGCTATGAGCAGCTTTACTCCTTTACTTCCTCCCCTTCGGTTTTACCCCTTATTTAATGGTCATTCTAATAGCTCTGTTGTCTTAATAACGGTCAATCACATAGTAATTTCCCCTTCTTTAATGGTCATTTTCATAACATATCTTGATTGCCTTGATAACTGAAAGAGATGCCAGAGCAAGTTTCCACTCCAACATCCGAAACTCGGATTCTTATTATGGCAACCGAATATTTGTCACATATTATATTACAGATGTATGTATATATATATTTGCAGTGGGGAGTATATCTGCATTTCATTTTTCCTTTTCTTCCATTTCCTTTGTATTCTCAAAAAAGTTTGTGCCCAATTCCTTAAAATATGTATGTATGTATATATGTATGTATCATAACAAAAACCTACAAATCTTGTGAAATACAGCTACTCAAGGTTTCTTGGTTGAAATATTAATTTATTTTGCCATTTTCCATACTGATAAAAGCAACAAGATGTTTTTTTTAACTGTATTCAAAGCAATTGATGTTTGAATGAGAACACTCATATAGAAAAAGACAGAGAGGGAAAAAAACACAGAGAGAAAAACATAGATGAGATAACCAATGTTACAACAAACGTTATGCACATCAAAATTACACGAGCCAGACTGGAATAGTTTATGATGTGCCTGGTAATCTATCTTTAATTCCTCTTAAGATGTATTGTTTTTAAGATGTGGACATAAAGGAAAATTCTTGTTTCTGGAAGTTACACAGTCATTGGAGGCTCATGATTTTTAAAAAAAGTTTTTTGAGGTAGCATATTGAACATATTTTTGACCCATTAACATAGGGTTTGGTCTGGGAAGAGATTTTCCATTTAATGTTGCTTAGTGCCTTTAGTAGAAAGGATTATTATTATTATTATTATTATTATTATTATTATTATTATTATTATTGTTAATATTATTATTGATTAATAAGATAACAAGCTGGTAGAATTGTTAGCATGCCAGGCAAAATGCTTAGCAGCATTTCGTCCCTCTTCACGTTCTGAGTTCAAATTCTGCCAAGGTCGACTTTGCTTTCACCTTTTTGGAGTTGATAAAATAAGTACCATTTGAACCCTGGGGGTGGTGTAACTGACTTACCCACTCCCCTGAAATTACTGGCCTTGTGCCAAAATTTGAAATCGTCATTATTATTATTAGTATCATTAATAATAATAATAATGATAATGATATAAATGTTTAAGTATTCTTATAAATTGTGTATACAAATATTTATATACATTATATTATGTTATATACTATACATCTATTATACACACATATATATACATGGATATATATATGTGTGTGTGTGTGTGTGTGTGTGTGTGTATATATATATATATATCATCATCATCATCATCATCGTTTAACGTCTGCTTTCCATGCTAGCATGGGTTGGATGATTTGACTGAGGACTGGCGAACCAGATGGCTGCACCAGGCTTCAGTCATGATATGGCAGTGTTTCTACAGCTGGATGCCCTTCCTAGTGCCAACCACTCTGAGAGTGTAGTGGGTGATTTTACGTGCCACTGGCACAGGGCCAATCAGGCGCTACTGGCAATGACCTCGCTCAAATCTTTTACACATGCCACTGGCACAGGTGCCAGTAAGGCGATGCTGGTAACGATCACGCTCAAATGGTGCCGTTTACGTGCCACCAGCACAGAGGCCAGTTAGCCGCTCTGGCAATGATCATGCTCGAATGGTGCTCTTAATACCCTACTAGCACGGGGCTCGAGTGCCAGTAAGGTGACGCTGGTAACGATCACACTCGAATGGTGCCTTTTATGTGCCACTGGCACGAAAGCCAGTTAGCCGCTCTGTCAACAATCACACTCATATGGTGCTCTTTGCACCCCGCTAGCACAGATGCCAGTCATCGAATTTGATTTTGATCTCACTTGCCTCAATAGGTGTTCGCAAGCAGAGTTTTAGTGTCCAAAGAAGGAAAAGGTACGCATAAGTGGGCTTGTTACGCCCCTGGCATAGGCCACAAGGTTCTGGTCTCATTTGGCTTGCTGAGTCTTCTCAAGCACAGCATATTTCCAAAAGTCTTGGTCACTAGTCATTTCCTTGGTGAGGCCTAAAGTTCGAAGGTCGTGCTTCACCACTTCATCCCAGGTTTCCTGGGTCTACCTTTTCCACAGGTTCCCTCAACCGCTAGGGTGTGGCACTTTTTCACACAGCTATCCTCATCCATTCTCGTCACATGACCATACCAGCACAGTTGTCTCTCTTGCACATCACATCTGATGCTTCTTAGGTCCAACTTTTCTCTCAAGGCACTAACACTTTGTCGAGTATGCACACTGACATTACACATCCATCGGATCATACTGGCTTCATTCCCTGCGAGCTTACGCATGTCCTCAGCAGTCACAGCCCATGTTTCACTGCCATGTAGCATGGCTGTTCGTACACATGCGTCATGCAGTCTACCTTTTACTCTGAGCGAGAGGCCCTTTGTCACCAGCAGAGGTAAGAGCTCTCTGAACTTTGCCCAAGCTATTCTTACGAGCAGCTACACTTTCAGCGCACCCACCTCTGCTACTGACTTGGTCACCTAGGTAACGGAAGCTATCAACTACTTCTAGTTTTCCTCCCCGGAATGTGACAGAAGTTGGTCTCTGCGCTTTTTCAGATGCTCCCGAGCATCTGCCACATACAAAAACTATCTTCCCCGTTAGCCTTCCTTTGATATTACTGCACCTCTTATGTGTCCATAGATGACACTGGGTACATCTTATAGAGTTTCTACCTACGCCTCTACTACAGATTGAGCAGGGCCATCTACCTGAAGGGATTTGTGGTTTGTCTGCCTTCCTACTTATTAGGACTTTGGTTTTACAAGGGGCGTTCAATAAGTAATGCCCCTGACCCACTTCCCATAGCAGTAGAGCAACGAAACTTGGCACAGTTATTAGTCTTGTTTTACATAGGAACCACCCAGAGTTACGCATTTCTCCCATCGTTTGATGCAGCTCTGGAGACCATTTTTGTAGAAGACCCCAGCTTCGTCCTCCAACCATGACGTGACTTCAGAAATCAAGGCTGCATCATCTGGGAAACGCTTTCCTTTCAAAAACATCTTTATGGCTGGGAAGAGGTGAAAATCAGAGGGTGCAAGGTCAGGAGAGTAGGGGGGATGGAGGAAGAGTTCATAGCTGCGCGCTTGTGCTTCTGATCTGGCGACACGCGAGTTGTGGACCTGAGCGTTGTCCTGCAAGAGGCGGATGCCTTTGCTGATCTTGCCCCGCCTCTTGATTTTGATAGCTTCTTTTAATTTTCTCAAAAGTGAAGCATAATAGGCTCCTGTAATTGTGGTACCCTTTGCCAGGAAATCTGTCATCACTACTCTGTCCTGGTCCCAGAAGACTGTGAGCATGACTCTGCCAGCAGAGAGCTGCACCCTTGCCTTCTTTGGAGGTGGTGAGTCACGGTGCTTCCACTGCATTGACTGGGCTTTGGTCTCTGGATCATAGTGATGGACCCAGGTTTCGTCCTGTGTAATCAGTCTTTTGAAAAATTTTGACTCATCTTCTTGGCATATCTCCAAATTCATCCTCGAGCACTTGACGCGTTCTTGCTTCTGGAAAGGTGTGAGCAACCTGGGAATCCATCTGGCAGACACCTTTTGCATATGCAAATGGTCATGAATGATAGTTTCCACAGACTCGGTACTATGCATCGATTTTCCAAAATGGCAGTCTCAACTTGACGGACAGATGCCTCATCAATGGCAGAAGTGGGGTGACCAGATCTGAGAGCTGTTTCCACAGATTTCCGACCTTGTTTGAATTCATGATGCCAGCGTTTTACAAGGTCATATGATGGGGCATCATCAGCATAAGTTACTTTCATTTCATCAAAAGTCTCCTGTGGTGTGCGTCCTTTCAAATACAAAAACCGGATCACTGCTCGACACTCAACAGGCTCCATTTCACACTTGACTCAGTTCAAACTTAATCTATAGAGATATAAATAATTGCACATGCAAATTTTCAGCTAGATCAAACAACTGCAAGTGGGTCAGGGGCATTACTTATTGAACGTCCCTCGTAGCTATGTTGACTCTAAGGCCCTTCGATTCTTATCCTTGTTTCCATACTTGAAACGTCTCCTCTAATTCTGATAGTGACTCAGCAATTAGAGCAAGGTCATCAGCAAAGAGGAGCTCCCAGGGGCATCCTGTCTTGAATTCCTCTGTTATTATCTGGAGGACTATGATAAATAGGAGGGGGATGAGGACTGAACCTTGGTGGACCCCTACCTCTACCCTGAATTCTTCAGTGTACTCGTTGCCAACCCTCACCTTACTGACAGCATCCCTGTACATGGCTTGCATGGCTCTCACTAACCATTCATCTATCCCTAGTTTCCTCATTGACCACCAGATAAGGGATCGGGGGACCCTGTCAAAGGCTTTCTCCATGTCAACGAAAGCCAGGTACAGGGGCTTATCTTTGGCTAGGTATTTCTCCTGCAGCTGCCTTACCAGAAATATAGCATCAGTGGTGCTTTTCCCTGGCATGAAACTAAACTGCATCTCATCCAACCTGACTCTCTCCCTTCGTGACCTTCATTACCTGATCCAACAGCTTGATACCTCTGTAATTATTTGTATCTAAAGTGTCACCTTTACCTCTGTAGCAGTTGACTATTATGCTGCTACACCAGTCATTGGGTATGACTCCTTTGTGTATCACCTGGTTAACTATACGGGTGACTAGGCTATATTCGACACTGCCAGATATTTTGAGCATTTCTGCAGTAATTCTTGATGGGCCTGGGGCTTTCCCTGTCTTCATACTTTTAATTGCTTTATCTACCAAGATACTGTCAACTCGGATAGCTGGTCCCTCTGTTGGGTCGACATTCGGCAGACTCTCTTTATCCCATTCATTTTCCTTATTCAGAGCCTTTCATAGTGGCATCTCCAAACCTCTCTCTTTGCAGCCTCATTTAGTGCAAGAGAACCATCATTCATGCGAACACATTTCTCTCCTACAACATCATGATTCTCTTTCACACATTGTCTTGCTGCAACACGAAATACCTCAAGTCTTTGGTCTTCATGGCATAGAAATTGGCAAATTTTTTCTTATCTGCTTCCCCTCTGGCTAAAGAAACCTGCCTCATATATATATATATATATATATATATATTATATATATATATATATACCGGAGTAAACACATAAATGTGAAACAAGGTGGAAAAAAGAGTACTCGAATACCAGTAGTAGAGTAATATGCTTTATTTTAAGCAGCAGAAAATTCAACAAAATCTGTTACTCTGAGTTTCTCATTGCCGTTCATCAGACAGTTTTTGCTAGAAAAAACTGTCTGATGAACGGCAACGAGAAACTCAGAGTAACAGATTTTGTTGAATTTTCTGCTGCTTAAAATAAAGTGTATATATATATATATATATATATATATATAGGCATGGCTGTGTGGTAAGAAGCTTGCTTCCCAACCACATGGTTCCAGGTTCAGTCCCTCTGTGTGGCACCTTGGGCAAGTGTCTTCTATTATTACCTCAGTCCAACCAAAGCCTTGTGAGTGGATTTGGTTGATGGAAAGTGAAAGAAGTCCATTGTGTATCTAAATATATATGTATATATATTTATGTGTGTGTATCTTTGTGTCGGTGTTTGTACCCCCACCATCAGTTGACAACCAATGTTGGTGTGTTTATGTCCCCAAAACTTAGTGGTTTGGCATAAAATTCTGATAATAAGTACTAGGCTTACAAAGAATAAGTCCTGAGATTGAGTTGTTCAACTAAAGGCAGTGCTCCATCATGGCCAAATTCAAATGACTGAAATGTGTAAAACAGTGTATGTATGTTTGTATTTAAAATGATGTATAACCCTAGTAGCAGTTACTGTGTTTCCTCTTCATAAAATTATAGATGTGGAAAATTTCCATTCTCCTTATCATTATTAATACTATATATATATATGTGTGTGTGTGTGTGTGTATACAGTCCATGGTATTTATTCCTCTCCGACGACATATATACTTCACACAGTATGAAGTCTACAAGTTGTCAAGAAAAGAAGCTTATGGTTTCTTTATTATAAATATAAATTTGACATTTATTTAACGCCTCCGTACCTTCTAAATTCTTCCGTTTGTGCAATGAATTATCACTGAAGGGGCAAAGAACTGTCAGATATGCTTCTATTCTTGTGATAATTCCTTGCAGAAACATAGAAATGTCTGAGTGTATGTGCATCACTCTGTCTGTCTGTTTGCCTGCGTATTTATCCATGAGTTTGTGTGTGTGTGAGTGAGTGTGCATGCATGTGTGTGTGTGTGTGTGTGAATGAGGGATCTCCTTCATTCCCACAAATACAAAAGGGGAGGCAGATTGTCTTTATGTTCTGTGTGCATTTTCATATTTCTGTCTATCTACCTATCTATTGATTTATCTCTCTATCTATCTATCTATCTATCTATCTATCTATCTATCTATCTATCTATCTATCTATCTATCTATCTATCTATTTATCTCTATCTACCTCTCTCTCTCTCTCTCTATATATATATATATATATATATATATATTCAGATGAATATCTATATATATTCAACTTAAGTTGAAGGCACCAGAATTTAGTATAGTATTATCCATATAATTCAAAATGGGGTGATTATAATCAAAATGAGCAACAAGGATATCCAGAGGTAATGCAGTACGACCGTTTCATGCGACTCCATTTAATTGAACAATGCAAACATTACATCAGTTTTAAAATGTAGGGCAATCTTCAGCTGCACAAAAATATAGAATTTAGTTAAATTCAAAGGACGCATTTGTATAATTTTTTATCCAAGATCACCAAGAAGATAAGGAGATAGACAAAGAACATGTTTTATCAACAACATCACAGTTGGAACTGAGATTTGTTTAAAAAAAGACACTGCTTATCACTTATTATTCCTGTTATTTAGATTTATTTATGTGGATGGGGTTCAGTTTTAATTTATAGGCTAGTTTATCAAATCTAAGAGAAGACAGAGTGTATTAACATTTATGGATAGGGCAAAATAGATTGACAATTTAAGTGGCAAGTCATAAATCTTGGTTTATGCAGCTGAAGATTGCTTTACATTTGAAATTGATGTAATGTTTGCATTGTTCCATCAAATGGAGTCGCATGAAACGATCGTACTGCATTACCTCTGGATATCCTTGTTGCTTATTTTGATTATATATATATATATATTGGTAAAAACGGTAAGATAACAAAAGAAAGAAAGAGACCTCAATATTATCTAAATAGAGGAATTTATCTGTAAAATAATATGTGACAATTATTCAGTAGCCAAGATAAAACTCTGAGTTTCGGATGCCTAGGTGGAAATCCACACTACCATCTCTTCGGTTATCTGGCCATCTGAAAACAATACAGAAAAAGGCATAAGGAAGTATACAAAGAGTAAACCACGTTCATATACGGACATACCCTTATGCACGCACGCGCACATGCACATGCCCATATATGCACATACCCGCACACGTCTATATATGCATACACACACACTCACGCACAAAAAGGATTGATACATATCTAAGAGATACCACCATGCTGGAAATAGCAGTGAAAACTTGACTCTAAAACCACATTAAATGTTCATACAACACCAGGAAAGAAGACAAAGAAGCAAAATAAACTAGCAAAAAAAAATTTAATAATTTTAATAATAATTATTACCATTGAAGGTTTTTATTTCCATGCTGGCCACCTGATAAGATCGGTATTTAAATAACGATCTTATCCTTATTTATATAAATATATATTTTTCTCTCCTTTTTTTTCTCTCCTTGTTTTTCCTGTGTCCCTTTCTGTAGAAGAGTGTAGGCTCGAAATGTAAAAGACTTTTTCTATTCCTGAGCGTTATACTAATACATCTGTTTGTTTTGTACACCACCTGTCTTCGTCTTTTTTCTTCTCGTAAACTCTCCCTATATATATATATATATATATATATATATATATATATATATATATATATATATATATGTATATATACTCAGTAATTCCTCGCCACATCGCGTTTTATTTTTTAAGCTTATGTTGATTCCTCTGTGGTGTTGCTTTGCATTTATAATAAAATAAAAAATATATACAAATTACAAAAATAATTTTAAAAAAATATACAGTGCAGTACAGATTCTATTTTGCGGACGGTTTTGGAACTTAACACTCGCAATAGTTGAGGGATTACTGCATATATATAAAAATGCATTGTAAATGAACCACTGGTAAAAAATGTATCCATATTAGGCACAGATCTTCTCTAAGTCTTCATCAGTTATCAACCAGAATATGGTAAGCCTCTGTGTCTTATACATATATGTTTTTTATCTGTTGTTTATTCACAATGCATTTTTTTCAATTATCATGTAACGGTATGCAACACACCACCAGACAAATATATATATATATATATATATATATATATATATTACATCATATGTAAACAAACATAAGTTTGTTTTGGAAGCATTATAGAACAGGTAGAAAGATATATTTTTCAACATGTAAATACTGATAGAGGGGTGTGAGTTTGATCCTCATGGCTGGTTGCCGACAAACTTTTCTGCTCTAAAAGGATTTTATCCTATATATGCTGTTCTATCAGTATCAATGCATTGAAAAATATATCTTTCTACTCTCTTTTATATATATATATATATTTCCAAAAATGAGTTTAAAGGGGATATATTATCTTGGCGGTTGCTGTGTTTCCTCCTAATTTGGTTTCAGATGCTAGCTAATGACAATGGTCCTTTTGTGATACCTCAGTTAACAATAAGTTGCTAGGTGCTGGTAACTATTCTCATTTGGTAAATCTGAGTGTCCTATTTAGGATGTGTGTAGGTCTAGAAAAGGATGTTGTAAATAACTGTTGAGTAAAATTATGGTTGTGAAAAATCTCCATTCTCCTTGACATTATTAATATATATATATATATTATATATATATATATATATATATATATATATATATATATATATATGTATATATATATATATGCATATATATATATATAGATAGATAGATAGATAGATAGATATATTTAAAAATAGGATAAAATCTTTATAAGAATTTATCAAGTAGTTAGCGTGAAAAACCTCATAAGGGAAAAATTTATTAATTATTTCCTTTAAATATATTTATTTACATTAAGGACATTACTATACATAAATGCTTCACTCTAGGAGGGACTCTTAAAGTCAAAATCTACCATAATAAACACGTACCAAATGTGAGGGAATGCAACTCTCGAAGCGAGCCTTTTAAAAACAGATTCAGTTGCAAATCATATGATTTCATAATTAGTGTACATAATGCACTTTTTAATCTGCAGTGCATGCATAATCAAGACATATAAAAATGAACAAAAAATCAACATACTAGACGAACAGCACAAATAAATATATCTAAAGGGAATAATTAATAAATTTTTCCTTTATGAAGTTTTTCATGCTAACTACTTGATAAATTCTTATAAAGATTTTATCCCCCCCTCCCATCCGACCCAAAAATATGGGATTTACAGCATATTAGGAGTCAGGGTACTTGATTCCACGCAAAAAATCCAAATTTTTTCCTTAGTGAAAATTTGGGTGGGGGGTGGGGGTGGGGCTTTCAAAACAAAATATGGGATTTGCAGCATATTAAGAGATCAGGGTACTTGATTCCACGCAAAAAATCTGGGTTTTTAAAAATTTTTTTGGTGAAAATCGTGCAGGTGTTAATCTGAAAATTTATCCCTTTTTTTTAGGACCAGAAAGATAATCCTTCTGCAACACCTGTATTTTTCTGAGATATCTTTAGTTAGTCATCAAGACTGGAGTGTCTCTTTCTAATATTACACCTACTGCAATAAATTTTTTTTATATATTAGTATCAGATAAAGTTGTATAAAAACAAAGATTTTTTTGTAATAAATTAAGAAACAAATTCGGGTACTAATGGGTTAAAAACCTGAAAACAAGTCGTGGGCAAGTGAGACAACTCACATCAGGTCCCTTTTTGGAGTGACAGACATCGATGTTTCATCATTGTTGTGACTTTTCAATGCTGCATACCAAACAACATATTGCTGACTATAACTATATGCTAAACGGTTTAAAAGCCATCTGCTGGCATGTCCCAACATTTCATGCCATGGAAAAAATTCAAATATGAATTAGAAGTAGCTCAAGGTATATAACAAATTTGAACACTAATCCACAAGGCCTGTGTGTTGTTAGTTCATGTGTCAGCTCTGCATTTTAAGCGTAAAAGAATATATTCTCTCTGTGCTTGGTGTAAACAAAATAAAAACACCTGAACTCACAGACAACTCACATCAAGTCATTTCTCGGAGCAAAGACATCGATGTTTCTTCATTCCTTTGACTTATTAATGTTGCATACTGAACAAGGCCTACTGCAACCCACATCACCAACTATAGCAGGTTGAAAGAAAAGTGTAATGTTGAACCACCAGGATTCATAGTGGAGTTTGAGGAACTACAGCCAGTAGAGCCATATATAAGATATTAAAAAAAGAGAGTAAATTGTGCTTTAAAAAAGAGGAGGGAAAAAAGAGTAAAACAAAACGAAACTAATAGGAAAAAACACTGAAAAAGATAATAAACGGGAAGTAAGAATGTTCAAATGGTGCCGCATGTGAGTGGGGCGCATGCAGCCATTTCATCCCCATCGATTTCATTGTACATTTTACCATTTTTCATTTGTTTTGTGTTTTTGTCCCCACTGTGATGTTCTGTCTGTCTTTGTGCTGTTTCCTCTGTGTTTTGGCCCTAGTGCCAACTAAAGAGATCACATTACAGACTACGACTTTGCTAAATGGTTTAAAAACCATTCACTGGCATGTCTCACCATTTCATGCCATGGAAAAAAATATGAATTTGAAGCAGCCCGAGGTATATAAACGAAACTGAACACACATACACAAGGCATGTGTGTTGTTATATCTGTTGATTAAGCAGAAGCAATTAATCACAAGACTCAAATAAATGAATACATTATAACTGAAAGGCTGTGATTTCCAGGACTCAGAGTTACTCTTTTCCAATCACCAGCTGGTAAACCAAGCTTAGTTTTCTTTTGAAATATTCATTGTTTGAATATTTTTTGAAATAAGAAATACATGTTTGAAGGAAACATTTATCTTTATGTTTGTTTTCCTCGTATGGGATGATCACTTTGACAGAATCAATCTGAAGATTGCATTGTGCTGCAATGCCCTCTTTGACCTGGTTTTTATGGCTAGATTCCCTTCCTGATGGCAACCATTTTACAGCGTGTACTTGGTGCTTTATTTCATGTCACCAGCACTGGTGAAGTTACTATACAGCTCAATATATATATATATATATATATAAGACATTGTACAATGCTCTACTCCCAGTACAATGCATTTTATACTAGAAACAGCTGTAAAGTAATGAAGGCAATTATATAAGTCCTGTTCTTTTCTCATTCATTTACTAATATTATACTTAGTACTATCCTGATGCTACTAAAGCATAAAAATTGAGTTCTAACAACTGGCTATTATTACATTATGCCTAAAGAAAATCATTATATATATATATATATATATATAATATATATATATATATATATATATAGGCAAATTTGTTGTTGAAAATGCACCTAAATTTGAAAAACTTGCAATTATTTAAAATAAATTTATTTACATATACACCAAACTAGTTTCAACAATTAACAACTGAGACTTGTTTGGTCTATGTGCAAATAAATTTATTTTAATCAATTACAAGTTTTTCAAATTTAGGTGCATTTTCAACAGCAAATTTGCCTATATTTTTTCCTGCATGGAAATACACACCCTCTTTTGTTAGTGGCTGTGTGGTAAGTAGCTTGCTTACGAACCACATGGTTCCGGGTTCAGTCCCACTGTGTGGCACCTTGGGCAAGTGTCTTCTACTATAGCCTCGGGCCAACCAAAGCCTTGTGAGTGGATTTGGTAGGCAGAAACTGAAAGAAGCCCATCATATATATGTATATGTGTGTATATGTATATGTGTGTGTGTGTATGTGTGTGCGTATACGTTTGTGTGTCTGTGTTTGTTGCCCCTAATTGCTTGACAACCAATGCTGGTGTGTTTACGTCCCCGTAACTTAGTGGTTCGGCAAAAGAGACCAATAGAAAAAGTACTAGGCTTACAAAGAATAAGTTCTGGGGTTGATTTGCTCGACTAAAGACGGTACTCCAGCGTGGACACAGTCAAATGACTGAAACAAGTAAAAGAGTGTATATATATATATATATATATATAGACCGGGCATTGCATTGTGTTCTTGAGCTGAGATCATTTCATCATCTTACATGTGGCACCCAGTTGCACCAGTACAGGTAATGTCGATTTGCTAGAGGGAGTGAGCTTATGTCTGCACAAACATTTGATCACTGTAAACAAATCATATATACATATATGATTGTATGTATGTAGCTATCTTTTATCTAAGTATGATATTCTTTGAGGGAAGTTCCTTGCAATACTTTTCCAGCATGAGTTTCATGAATTCTCCCCTCTTATTCTCAAAGTCAGGAAATGCCCTGAGATCGAACAAATGACTGGTCCATTTGAAACCTGTCATTTATGACAGTTTTGCTCGTCGAGAGGGATTGGATTGGATTGCCTGTGGTCAGTCCACTGACCATTTTCTCTCCTGCAACCATGATCTGATGTGGAGGTTGTGAATTTGAGCTTGAGTTTATACCAGTTTGATGAACCCACTCTTGTTCGCTGGCTTGACATCGCTTAGCAGAGAGGTGCAGTTTCTATACTCTTAGCTAGAAGTAGTTAAGTCGATTACATTGACCCCAGTGTACAACTGGTACTTATTTCACTGACCCCAGAAAGATGAAGAGCAAAGTCTTTCTCTCTCCCTCTCTCTCTCTCCCTCTCCCTCTCCCCCTCTCTGTATGTGTGTGTGTATGAAGGCACACGACTTAGTGGTTAAGGTGCTGCAATTATGATTGTGAGATCGGTGGTTCAATTCCTAGACCGGGCATTGCATTGTGTTCTTGAGCTGAGATCATTTCATCATCTTACATGTGGCACCCAGTTGCACCAGTACAGGTAATGTCGATTTGCTAGAGGGAGTGAGCTTATGTCTGCACAAACATTTGATCACTGTAAACAAATCATCTGTGTAGTTGTTCGGTAAGAAATTGTCAAACCCTCATATGTCATCTAACAACGGGAGAGTCTAGGCATGGCTTATAGGCACAGGCGTGGCTGTGTGGTAAGTAGTTTGCTTACCAACCACATGGTTCCAGGTTCAGTCCCACTGTGTCTCAGGCCGACCAAAGCTTTGTGTGTGGATTTGGTAGACGGAAACTGAAAGAAGTCCATCATATATATATATATATATATATATATATGTATGTATGTATGTATGTATATATATGTATGTGTGTTTGTCCTTGCCAACACTGCTTGATAACTAATGCTGGTGTGTTTACGTGTCCATAACTTAGTGGTTTGGCAAAGAGACCGATAGAATAAGTACTAGGCTTATAAAGAATAAGTTCTGCAGTCGATTTGTTCAACTAAAGGTGATGCTCAAGCATGACTGTAGTCAAATAAAAGGAAAAACACACATATATATGTGCAAACACACACACGCACACACACAAACCACACATCCATAATAAGAGTAGGAATGGAGAATATCAAATCTTTAATTGGTGATTACACCATCCAATGCGGATGAGTGTTTCTAGTGTATCAGCAAATTTAGATACAGAAAAAAGTCAAATAAATATATCTGAAAGCTTATGCTAACACAACGTTACCATAGCAGTCCAAAATTCAAAGTGAACTGAGAAAATATCTCCATTAGGTGACTGCATGTAAAAAGAATGTTTAGAAGAAAAATAATGGAAATGATTATCAGTAATTCATGGTGCAATCACAGATTAAATATGTGAACCCTTCCATTCCTGCTCCTGCTGTCCCACACACCTCTTGAAACTCTTCCAAGCAATACCCTGATTCACCTGTCACACATGATGAATTATTCCGGATGTCAATTCCACCCGAATCCTTCGGCATCCAACTGTTTGATATACCCAATCAAATTCCATCCAACACCGAACACTTTACACACATCTGCCTCGACCTATCAATCCCTCCACCCTCCCACACATAAAATTAAAGACGTGATTTTCTCCATTCTTATTTTTGTTGTCTCATATTCCGAATTTCTTGAACCTGAATATCACTTCTTCTTCTTCTAAGCAATATTTGGATTTACTTGTCATTTATGAAGAATTACCATGGATGTTTATTCTACTTGCATATATTGGTATCTGATTGCTTTGATATATACTTAACCAAATTCATTTAACACTAAGTGCTTTATAAATATCTGTCAGGATATATTTCGCTTATACATGTGTATAAGTGCAGGCGTGGCTGTGTTGTAAGAAGCTTGTTTCCCAATCACATGGTTTCGGGTTCAGTCCCACTTCATGGCACCTTGGGCAAGTGTCTTCTGCTATAGCCTCAGGCTGACCAAACCCTTGTGAATAGATTTGGTAAACGGAAACTGAAAGAGGCCCGTCGTATATGTGTGTGTGTGTGTGTATATATGTTATGTATGTATATGTTTATGTGTCTGTGTTTGATCCCCACCACCATTGCTTGACAACCAATGTTGGTGTGCTTACGTCCCCATATCTTAGCAGTTTGGCAACAGAGACTGATAGAATAAGTACTAGGTTTACAAAGAATAAGTACTGGAGTTGATTTGTTCAACTAAAGGCAGTGATCCAGCATGGCCGCAGTCAAATGACTGAAGCAAGTAAAAGAATAAAAGAATATATATACACATGCAAACAGGCACACACACACACACACACACCCACACATGCATGCACATGCACACACGTGCACACACTCACACATGCACATGCACACACAAGCACACACTCACACACACATGCACACACATGCAATATAGGCGCTCACGCCAACACTATATAGCCACTCTCTCATTTTGTGGTTTCATCCATACTGCTTATCAAACCTGAAAGCTTCTGACTCAAACCAACAAAGAGAGTCTCTAAGTGGTTGCTTGCCCTGCTAGAAATAGCGGAAAAATCTTGCTCAAATTCCAGTATCTTAAACAAGAAAGGCACACTGGACAGTGTAGTCCAGATCTCCCTAAAACGATACAAAAGTTCTTCATTGCACATTTGCTCAGTTAACTTTAATCAGCAGCAATAACAACAACAACAGCTTTCTTGACCATCTTCTACCACTGGTAATCTTCCACTCAGGACCAGTGGAGCTTTTCTACCAAGCCCTCTTCATCCATTCACCTTATTTAACCACACCTGTAAAACCTCTCCCCCTTTATACTTAAGATAATATTTTTTATGCTCATCTGCTTCCTTTCAGCTGGCTTGTATTTTATATTTACATGCAGAATATTTTACATAGATAAAAATATTAATATTTCTAAATCTAAAAATATTAATATTTCTAAATCTCTCTAAAGGAGACTACGGCAGCAGTACTGGATATTAATAGTTATTGCCAAACTAACGTGGCAGTCCAGAGAAATTGGACAAAAGCTGCTGTTGATTAGCTCCAAGAAGCCATCGTCTCTAGCTAGCTATGTGACACACAAACCTGTGACCATTACAACCTTCAAACAGGGGAGGTCAGCAGCTTCCCCTTGCTGGTTCAACATCCACAGAATTTTGCTTGTATCTTCATCTTAATTCTTTGTTTGTCTTGATCCCACTCTCATCTCGATCTCTAATCCATCTTGATCCTATGCACAACATGATCTTCTACACATCTTGGTCCTACATTTGTCATAATCCTATGCAAGTCTTAATCCTAATCGTACTTTGATTTCATGTTGATCATCATTATCATCATTTCATGTTGATCATCATTATCATTATCAAGATTATCATTATCTCGTATACAGGGTTGGCCAAACGTCACCTGACAGTAAATCAAAACCATTTAATTCCAAGATTTATTTATGTGAGCATAGAAGGTGGACATTATTAAGTTCATTCAACAATTGAATGAATTTAGTAAAAACATCTAAATATGAAACATCATGAAAATAGTTCAAACAGAAGTCGTCCTTGAGTGACACATTTTTCCATTTGTGTCAATACAGAACTACAGATAGTATTTATGGAATCTTGGTTTACTGTCAGGTGACTTTTGGCCAGCCCTGTACATCTTGATCTCACACTCATTTTCATCATGTGCTTATAATGATCCTCCACACACATTAATAATATGTAGGATCACTTGACCCTACTTAGATCTACACAGACACCGAATCTATGTTCATCTTAGCTCCATGCAGATCTTGATCCTAACGCACCATGATCTCACATACATCTTGACGATATGCTTATTGTGATCCTACACAGACCTTGATCTGACATTTACCTTGATCCTATGCAGCAAGTCTTGATCTTTAATACTCTTTGATTCTACACACATCTTAATCACCAAGTTTTGTTACAGCTGGAATCCTTTCTTGTCATTGATTTTGCTATAACAGGTCATTTACTCTTTTTTACTCTTTTACTTGTTTCAGTCATTTGACTGTGGCCATGCTGGAGCACCACCTTTAGTTGAGCAAATCGACCCCAGGACTTATTCTTTGTAAGCCTAGTACTTATTCTATTGGTCTCTTTTTGCCGAACTGCTAAGTTACGGGGACATAAACGCACCAGCATGGGTTGTCAAGCGATGTTGGGAGGACAAAAACAGACACACACATACATACATATATATATATATATATATATATATATATATATATATATATATATACATATATACACACATATATACAACGGGTTTCTTTCAGTTTCCATTTACCAAATTCACTCACAAGGCTTTGGTCGGCCTGAGGCTATAGTAGAAGACACTTGCCCAAGGTGCCATGTGGTAGGTAAGCAAGCTACTTTATTTCATTAAGATTTGCCATAAAGGCATTACAAAGAATAGCTTGTGGGCTGGACATATACATTGATGAGGTGAATGATGAAACAAGGATGATATTGATGAGAGAAGGCAGAAAACGCCCACCGATTTTCTGCTTCTCTAAAACATTGTTTTTTTTTCCATCAAAAACGACAATTATTGGACTTAATAGTCCATTACAAATATATATAATAAATTATTCAATATACACACAATCTAAAAGATCAATCCTCCTCATCGGAGCCCCCAAGCAAATGACATGTCGCCTGCAGGAAAGCCTGCATCGGCAGGTCGGGGCCCGGAAATAGGAAAGCAAAATCTTCCTTATTACAGGTCAGTATCACCTCGAACAGCTCCCTCTGACTCACGACGTCCGCAGCCACCTGCAGAGGCCAGTTTGGACAGTCTATACAAACCGAGTCCAATCGTTCTTGGCCTGGAAGCCCGTCCAAGCACTTCTCGACAGGCCCTTCCCTGAGATAGAAAACGACGGGTTTCACGTCCTCCTCACGGGGAGGGGCCTCAGCCCACTCTGTCAGTGGCACAATTCCCACTGACAGAGCCTCTCGCTCCGGTGGCACACCTTCCACCAGAGGAGCATCGGATTCCGTCGGCAGCACAGCGATATCCACCGACAGCCTCCCGTTTCTCTTCCATCTCTTTTTCTTTCTTATGGGTGTGGGAGTCGGAGCCTCCACCGGCACAACGAGGGGCGGGTCCTCCTCCTCTCCCACAACCTGCGCGTCTGTTGGTGAGCAACCATTGTTGCTCACCTTTCTTTTCCTTCTCGTTGAGGCCAATGCCTCAATGACTTCCGCCGTTTCTCCCTGCAATGGGAGTGCGGAGGACACCTTCACCTTTCCCTGCTCCGGGACCTTACCATGGCCCTGGGGGCAGTCCTTCTTAATGTGGCCTGACTCCAAGCATGAGTAACACATGGGGGGCGACCCTCAAGTATCATTGGATACCTTGAGTCATCCATTTTTTAAAAATCCGGGAAAGTCATTTCACCTGCGGGCACTGGGGTCCATAGGGTCAAAGTTGCCTTTGCACCCTCCCAGTCGACCGCAGGCTTTATCTCTGTATTTAAAAGCCTGGGCCCGCTATCCCCCAGGCCCCACCAGATGGCATCTGCAATCCACCTCGCTTCGGTGCCCGGGGGTACACCACATACCCAGGCCATTATCACCTTCTTCCCACGATATGTGGGAAGAAACAAAATCTCCTCCCCTTCCAGGGGCTGGCCTGCCACAGTGCAAGCCTCCTCAGGAGTGTCGAAAAGCAGCCACACCGTGGCATATTTGACACCCCTGGTTACGTAATAATTTTTGGCTGGCAAACATTTTGCCAGCTCTTTATTAATAATACCCTTGTCGAAGAGGGCGATGGCATCACGCGACCTAGAATAGGTCCGTAGTACCACCGTCCTTCTTTCAAGGCTTTCAGTCCATTGCTTAGGTGGGACCACCTCCCATTCTAAGGCACTTTTGCATTTGCCATGTTAAAAATCAATTCAAAAGAAGAAGGAAAATCCTAATAAATTAACGAGTCCAAAAAGAAATAAACAAGTCAGTTAAAAAAATGAATAAAAATAAAATTCAAAAGAAACACAAAAACAGCTCCAAAAAGAAAGAAAAACAGTTCACACAGCAAACATCAATGGCCAACAGGTACTCCTGGCCAACTTCGTAGGTTCAATGGAATTCCAACAAGTTTCAACGGCAAAGTCCAGTAAGCTCCCAATAAAACAACAAACAGCAGCCGCTGGCAGCAGGCAGAATTGCCTCAGAGCTGGGTGAAATTTATCAACAAACAAACAATTACTATTTGGCAAATTACACCCAGCTCAAACGAAAACAAAACCACCTACCTCGATGAGCTTATGCTGCCGTCGTTCTTTTTTCTTTCAGTTCAATATTGGACAGAGCCAACACACTCATATCCACCTTGGTTCACTGTAATAAGCAACATCAACCCACATGTGCGGGAAGCTAGCTACTTACCACACAGCCACTCCTACACCTAGTGATTTAGTAATTGTCTGAGTAGAATACACACACACACACACAAGGATATATTTAAACAGATTTACTTTCATTTTAAAATGCTTTAAAAACTTGATAGATTGTTATTTTTCTTGTTTATTGTCAGTTTTTCACCAGGAATAAACAAAACAAACAAACTATAACAAACAAAAACAGCAAATTTATATATTTGCTGGTGCCATATAAAATGCACTTTGCCCACTCTATGGGGCAGTTGGTATAAGAAGGGGCATCCAGCAATAAGTAACCATGCTAAAACAGACACAGAAGTCTGGTGCAGTCTTCTGCCTGGCCAGTTCCTGTCAAATCATCCAACCCATGTAAGCAGAGAAGGTGGATGTTAAATGATAATGATGATGATGATGTTTATATATATGTATATGTATGCATACAGAGGCAAAGTGGTTGAGCTCCTTTCAAATGTTGGCCCTCACAGAGGTAATGACCCAGATCTTTGGCATTATGTTGTGCTCAAGGAGAAAACTCATCAAGCCAAGTAAAATCGCAGTCATGGCTGATACTGGTGTCATGCAAATGGCACCTGTGCCAGTGGCATGTAATAAAAGCACCTTTCAAGCGTTGGGCCTCACGGAGGCAAGGACTGAGACCATTTGGCATTATGCGGTGCTTGAGAAGAAGATCCATCAAGCTAAGCAAAACCACAGCCGTGGCACATACTGGTGTCACACAAATGGCACCCATGCTGGTGGCACATAAAAACACCCATTACGCTCTCGGAGTGGTTGGTGTTAAGAAGGGCATCCAGTCATAGAAACCGTGCCAAAACATACTGGAGTCTGGGGCAGCCTTCCAGCTTGCCGGCCCTGGTCAAACCGTCCAACTCATGCCAGCATGAACAATGGACATTACATGATGATGATGATGATGATGATGATGATGATGATGATGATGATGGTGATGATGATGATGATGATGATGATGATGACAATGTGTGTATGTATATATGTATGCACATCTATCTATATTTTTTTATTGTTTCTGTTTGGTGTATTTTTAATTAGGTTACCGAAGAACTATGGCAACCTCCCAATCAACAGTTTTGGAGGAAGACGCAACTCAGTTTCTTGATCATTGCATCTCTCTGCTAGGCACTTATGATGCAAATTCCAAAGACATAGAAGCTCATATATATGAATATTTACAACAAGTCAAGGTAAACAAAGCAAAATTTCTTTTTAGATTATAATTTTCCCGATTATTAACTTCTTCAAAGATCAAAAGTTGTTTTATGTTTACATTTAAACTACGCTTCAGCCAGTTTGATCACTGGCCAACAGCAGGTGTTATATTTGTGTTAAATAAGGGTTATAATTAAGGGTTATAATTAAATGCTTAAATATTTGAAAAGATTTCTTTTTTTTTAGATTATCATTTTTGAAACTATTAACTTCGTATCTTTAGAGATGATAATATTTTTTGGAATATGATGTCCAATATGTGATGCAGGAATAGTTATGTGGTTAAGAAGCTCAGTTTCCTAACCACATGGTTCTAGGTTCAGTTCCACTGTGTGACACCTTGGGCAAGTGTCTCCTACAAATCTCAAGCCAACCAAAGCTTTGTTAGTAGATTTGGTAGACAGAAACTGAAAGAAGGCGGTGAGCTGGCAGAAACATTAGCACGCCAGGCGAAATGCTTAGCAGTATTTCGTCTGCCGTTATATTCTGAGTTCAAATTCTGCCAAGGTCGACTGTGCCTTTCATCCTTTCAAGGTTGATAAATTAAGTACCAGTTATGCACTGGGGTCAATGTAATCGACTTAACCCTTTTGTCTATACTTGTTTGTCCCCTCTATGTTTAGCTCCTTGTGGGCAGTAAAGAAATAAGAAACTGAAAGAAGCTTGTTGTATGTGTTTGTGTGTGTTGGTGTCTAGTTGTCTTGAGAGTATTTGATTGTTGTAAATGAGTATTTCTGTCATAGATGCAATGTCCTTCATTTCCAATCTTCTGCGAAAACATATCTGGTCATGGGAAAGTATTACCTGTCTTAGAAACAGGTGAGGGCTGGTGACAGAAAGGGCACCTGGCCATAGGAAATCTGCATTAAAGAATTCCATCTAACCTATGGGAAAGTGAATATTAAAATGGTGATGCTGCTGCTGCTGACAGCAACAGTTTTTGGCGTTGCTTGATTCTCATCATCATTGTTCCACAACTGATGCAAAGGAGGAATTTTTATATTTCTAAATTAAGAGCAGTGCAGCAAACCTGTTGACCATTAGACCTGTGTCTCACAATTCCACTACTCACAAAACAACAAATACCAGTGGCCCTTCTTCTTCCTTTGCCATGATGTTGGGCAAGTTTTAGATGTTTAACCCTTTTGTTACCATATTTCTGTTCAAATATATGTCTTGCAAACAACTTGCACATGCAAGTGCTACCAGTCAAAAGCTCCGTATACCGGAAGCCAGTAAGTGTATTATATTATATTATTAAGCTGAAATTTAAGCAGAAATTATTAAACATGAAATTTTGATGGTTTGGATCACTTTAAAACCGGGATTTTCTATCACAAAACTAGGATCTGTCTCAGGTTGGCATCAAAAGGGTTGGCACCAAAAGGGTTGGTATCAAAAGGGTTGGCATCAAAAGGGTTGGTATCAAAAGGGTTAACGGCATCCAATATTAACCTTTCCATATTTGTATTAACTCTTTTATTAGAAAATTACTATTCTTAAATCTCACATCGAGAGATATTCAGCAACAGTACTTTGTAGTAAAGATTGTTTGCCAACATAACATGGCAGTCCTGGTTTAGGACGAACGTTGCTGTAATTTAGCCCCAGGAGACATTGTCTCCCGCTGGCTATGCAACACGATCTGTGTCCTTATATTTTTGAACAAGGGAATCTAGCACCCCCACTCAGCCCAAAACAATATCTGTGTATCGGGATTTCTGGGTTATTTGCCTTCATCAGCACAGAATAATTATTCAGTTAGAGGTGGTGCTGCAAAATTCCCATTCGAAATATATAGTTTTCAAAGTGACAACTAGTCACTGATCTAAAAATGAGAAAATTACTATTCTGTACTGAGGAAGAGAAATAACCCAGAAATCGCGTTACACATATTGTTTTGAGCTGAGTATGGGTGCTAAATTCCCTTGTTCAAAAATATAAGGACACAGATCATGTCGTATAGCCAGCTGGAGATGATGACTCCTGGGGCTAAATTACAGCAACATTCGTCCTAAACCAGGACTGCCATGTTATGTTGGCAAACAATCTTTACTACAACTTTTTTGTTAGCAAATTTCTGTTAAAATACACTGATTTTGTTTCAATTAACCTTGAAAGTAACGAAGAATTTATCAAACTAATTCTATCATTATTAAGCTGGTGTTTGGAGCATAAATTAACATGAAAATTTGATGGAAGGTTTCATTGAAAGTATTTTAAAACAAGAAGTTTGTAGGTTTATTTGAGTAGGTTTGACCTGGGGTCAAACAATAGCAACCAAACTGATTCTCAGTACATGTGCAAAATGGGGTGATGGCCACAGCTGGAAGCATATATAGAAAATACATGAGGATTTTTTTGATCATGACTTGATTTGAGTATGCTTGACCTAACTAACACCAATGAATTAGATATGGATCTCCTCTCAGTAAATATATGAGGTGGTGGCTACAGGTTGGTCTCAAGTCTTATGAAGAGAGGCTGGAAATGCTTGACCTTTATTCTCTCGATAAACGATGATGCTGTGGTGATCTCATTCTCGCTCACAACATCATAAGCCGAAAGTGTAACCTCTCGAAAGAGCTGTTCTTCACCCCATACTCCAGAGCGTGGGCTGCGGGGTCACTCTGAAAAGCTCTATCTATGATGATTTCATCTCAATCGAAGGAGAGGAGCTTTCTCCCACCGGGTTCCAAATCCGTGGAATAAGCTGCCGGACGAGATACTGAAGATGCCGATGACTGCTTGGTTCAAAGTCTCTCTTGACCAGAAATGGCTTGAACTCTTTGTATGAACACCCTCCCTGTACATAACTCCATGTCCCCCTACATGGCATTGCTTTTATTTTGAGCCAAAAAAATTAAATTGAATTAAATTAAAAATTAAAAGAACATACATGAAAATATTTTTGATCAAAGGTCTACTCAAGTAAGTTCGACCTAGGGTTAAACAACAATAACAACTGTTATCTTTTGTCTTTTACTTGTTTCAGTCATTAGACTGTGGCCATGCTGGAGCACTGTCTTGAAGACTTTTTAGTCAAATGAATCAAGCTTAGTGCTTATATTTGTTTTTAGGCCTGGTACTTATTCTATCAGTCTCTTTTGCCGAACCACTAAGTTACAGGGATGTAAACACACAAACATCAGTTGTCAAGCAGTGGTGGGGGAACAGTCACAAAGACACACATCATATATATATATATCATGAAGGCACATGGCTTAGTGGTTAGGGCATTCGGTTCACAATCGTAAGGTCATGAGTTCAATTC
>NC_043010.1:26676587-26694087 GCF_006345805.1 Octopus sinensis
ATGGAGTTGAACGACGATTCTACAAAATTCCTTTTTATTATTTTCTACACATATTTCAAAGGCTGCAAATTTCCAAATTCGGATTGAATAAGGAGACCATTTTGCAGCTTTCTCTTCAGGAAAAACCAGGAATTTAAATCTCCAAACAAATGCGCAGTAAGCTATTCGAACAAAACGCTCCCTAGGAGCCCATGGTAAGGCACAAAACTGTCTCTCAATTTGCGTTGGCGTCAGGGCGGGTGAAGGCCGACGGAAAAGTCCGTTGGAATACCGCAAATGGAGTTGTTCGAGATCAACGCGTCCCTTAAGGACATTCCTATACCACCAAAGGAAGCCTTCCTTAAGGAAATTGTCTGCAAAACTAATGCATTCATAAACCGGATTAGATGGCTCGTTTTCTTTCATGATAACGAGAATCTAAAACAGAACCGGGCTGCAGCATCGTCCGAATATAAGAGGCTTTTTAAGTCGATGGATACACCACCACCTAACCCAAGACTGAAGAAATTTGAGGATGACTTGTGGGACATTGTAAGGAGGATTAAATTCAGGAAGTCACCCAGGAGAAATGAACACCTCAGATACCTAGAGAAAATTACTAAGGATATTAACAGGTCAGACGGAATCCTGGTCCAATCTGACAAAACAAGGAACACGTACAAGTTACCCATTAACCAGTACTTAGAATTACTCGGAAAAGAGATCCAGAAGAACTATAGAACAACAAATAGAAACACACTGAGAAAAGTAAACTTGGAGATTAAGAAAATAATGGTTAATTACGGAATTCAAATGAGAACACAGCCGCTTAGCCCTAAACAACCTAGATTCATCGTTAAGGACCACAAACCAAATTTCTACACCAACCCAGCGTTAAGGCTCATATGCCCTTCTAGTTCTGACATCGGCGCCATCAGTAAGTACATTTTAGACAAATATATTCCTAGTTTAGTCAATAAGCTGAAGCTTAACCTCTGGGCGAACTCCTCGCAGGTCGTAAAGTGGTTCTCTTCTATCCCTAATAAAAACCGAACTAAGTTCATTCAGTTCGATATTGCTAATTTCTACCCCTCAATTAACCCTAGTGTACTTAATAAGGCCCTGTGGCATGCACACAATAAGGCAGGTCTCACTAGAGAAGAAGTTGATATAATTCTAGTCGCCAGAAAATCATTTATAAAGTTTGAAAATAAGTTGTGGGTTCGTAAAGATACTCCTAACGAGTTCGATGTGCCTATGGGTAGTTCAGATAGCGCGCAGATTGCCGATTTGGTCAGAATCTATATTCTCTACGAATTATCCGACCAGTTCCCGGATATCGGGGGCGGCCTATATCGTGATGATTGTCTGTTTTACCTACAAAACACCCCGAACAGAATCGTACAGAAAACTAAAAACAGATTAGCTAGGTTCTTTAATAGGATGGGCATGAGTATAGTTTTTGATAACGAACTTACTAAGGCTAATTTCTTAGATGTCACACTAAACCTCCATAGCGATTCTTACTGCCCTTACCATAAGCCTTCCACTAACTTAAAGTATGTCAGTGTCTTCTCGAATCACGCTAAAACTATAACAGACAATTTGGTTAAAAATATTTCTCAAAGATTAACTAATTTGTCTGCCAATGTCGACATTTTTAGGCAGAAAGCGGAATTTTATAATGCCGCCCTGTCTAAAGCCGGTTATAGGGAGAAGGTAGTATATATAGATCCGGCCCTTCCGATGCCAGCATTCTGTCATCAGGATAGGGCCGGCTACAATAACATAAATAATTTAAGTAGTGATGGTAGCCTGAGGAATGTCGAAACAAGTACAGCTAGAATAAATTTAGGTAACATAAATAATTTGCGGTCCAGGGGAGGCCATAGTAAGCCAAAACCTATTATTCAACCTAGAAATACCCACCTTAATGTCAGAGTTGACTCCCCGACCCAGTACAAAAACAGGAATAAATATATTTGGTTTGTAATTCCCTTTGGTAAACAAATAAGATCTAATCTACCTCTGCAGTTTCGCCAAGCCATTGCCAGTAATTTTCCCAGAAATTCCAGATATTACGCCACTGTTAACTCACACAAAGTTAGGATAGCCTTCTCCAACACTAAGAATCTCTCACAGATAATTTCCTCCCATAACAATAAGCTGCTAAATAAGACCCTCTCACCTTCGTTCGGAGACGCAGCTCCGTCTAATGCCAGAATAACGCGCAGTAATAATAATAATAATAATGATAATAGAACCGGCACAGAGATTAGCAATCTCCATACCAGCCATGGAGTCAATAACTAGCGTTAGTAATGGTAATAAGGATGAGAGCACTGTCCGAGTCATTAATGTAGAGAGTCCCAATAACACTTTTAGCAACGGTTTTGAAAACAGTAGCATCACGGACATTAGCAATCACAGCGATCTCAGTGCCAGGGAATATACAGGTGATATTCCATTAAATAGTATTGATAATGGGGTGTATAATGTCAAAGACACCCGCAGTTCTCACAATCATCATAGTAATAAGAACGCCGTATTAATATCTGAAGCCAATCCCAATAGAATAAGGTTCTTATCTAGTAATTCCAAGATTAGAAATGCCATTTACCAATGCAGAGTTTATACTGAATCAGATGTCTACTTGTATATCGGAGCGTCATCATCAAAATTGGCCATGAGAATATCGAACCACTTCACAACATTTCGCGATTTTAGAAAACAACACGCCACGGGACTAAGTAAATTAATCTGGCGTTTGAAGAACGCGAATTCAGCATTTAAACTGGAATGGTCGATTTTATCGGTGTCTGTACCGTTTGATAGTGGCAAAAGAATCTGTAATCTCTGCAACTCTGAACTTTTTCACATTTTGTTCGCCCGAGGGCAGCTAGTTAACGCAATTTTGCAACACTCTTTCAGATGTCCCTACTGGAGGTGGCACACATTTCTTGCATACAATTGAAGCCTAAGATAATTAACACCTTGATGTCCTAAGAAAAGAAAAAAATTTTGGAAAAAATTTGGAAAAAAATTTTGAATTAAATTTGTAAAGGGAAATTACTCCCCCTTTAGCGTATGATCTGCTACTTATTTAGAAACAATATCAGGGATTATACTCCCCTTGTTTGACAAGTCATCTGTGTATAAACTGACCACAGACGAACACACAGACACAGACTTTTATCAGCCGCTTGACCTACAATATCTGCAATATATTTTCCCTCTAGCTGCTTCCTAACATACTGCCACACATACACAGGCGCACACACACATACATGTAAGTAGTTTCTCACACCCAAATAAGATAGCTTTCATTCTTAAAACAATTCGAACATTAACATTAGTTATACAGAATATATTCACACTCTTTGGTTTTCTGGAATTCTTTCCCTACCAAATTTAACCGCAGTTTGACCTCGATTTATTCCAACGGACTTTTCCGTCGGCCTTCACCCGCCCTGACGTCAACGCACATTGAGAGACAGTTTTGTGCCTTACCATGGGCTCCTAGGGAGCGTTTTGTTTGAATAGCTTACTGCGCATTTGTTTGGAGATTTAAATTCCTGGTTTTTCCTGAAGAGAAAGCTGCAAAATGGTCTCCTTATTCAATCCGAATTTGGAAATTTGCAGCCTTTGAAACATGTGTAGAAAATAATAAAAAGGAATTTTGTAGAATCGTCGTTCAACTCCATTTCTTCCCTTCACTAAATATATACAACTTCAATTATCCGCGCTAAGACACGGTTGCGACACCCCATGGTCGTAACCTCAACCGTGTTTTTTCTGTTGTGATTTTTGCTACCCAGGTATCGGTTAAATTTTGAATAATCTGTAAAAAGATAATTCATTTATCCATTTCAATAAATATATATATATATATATATATACCATTTATATATAAGAAAAAGCAAATGGAGAAATTGATATGCAGATATCAATTTATGAAAACAAATCCAATTTCGAAGAATATCAAACTAATAAATCCCATGATGGTTTCTATGCCCAATCAATTCAAATTAGAAAAATTAAATTAGAGATTCATAATGAATATCATTAATTGAACATTTCATCAGGATCAAAACTTGATATAAAAAAGGGATTACATTCCAGTGCGTTGATATATCATTGGTTATCTCAGCTTTAAATTCAGATATCCAGGGATCTGGCATGCTGACACCTCTGTAAGAAGTATTTATAACCTTGAAAAAATTCATATATATATATATATATCTTTCACTATTAATTGTATTACTTAGAGATTTTGTCTCTTAATTATTCACATATATTATATATTGTGAAATTTGATTTAGTATTGCTAAACTGAATTTTTCCCTGAAAGTTTGGAATTTTATATTCCCTACTATTAATTATATATATATATGTGTGTGTGTGTGTGTTTGTGTGTGTGTGTGTGTGTGTGTGTGTATGGCTTCTTTCAGTTTCTCTCTACCAAATCCATTCACAAGGCTTTGGTCAGCTTGAGGCTATTGTAGAAGACACTTGTCCTAGGTGCCACAAAGTGGGACTGAACCCTGAACCTTGTGGTTGAGAAGCCAGCTTCTTACCACACAGCCATGCCTGCTTCATATTTATATTCATGTTCTGTCAGTTAACAATGGGTTCTCAACTGGGGTTTCATATAAGATTTTGGTAGGTCCATACAAGGAATATAATAAATTGGGTCTGCAGTAGTATTTTATGGGTCCATAAAAAAAGTTTGCTTTGGTTGTATTTATTGCAAGAAACAGTTTGGTGTCTTCCTCTGATGCCTGGCATAGTTCAGACTACACAAGTAAATGTGTGATAAACAAAATAGGAATTTTGAAACAAGTGTCTGCGAAACTAGTTTTTAAAAAATGAATGGCAATGGGGGGGGGGGTCCGCCAGAATAAAATAGTAATCAAAGGGGTCCGTAGATGAAAAATGTTTGAGAACCCCTGATTTAAAGAATGGTTTCAAATTTCGGCAGCAATTTCAGGGAGCTGGTAAGTTGATTACATCAAACCCCAGTGTTCAACTGGTACTTATTTCTTTGACCCCGTAAAGATGAAAGGCAAAGTTGACTCTGGCAGAATTTGAACTCAGAATGTAAACATTGATGAAACGCCACAAAGCATTTTGCTCAGTATGCTGATAATTTTGCCAACTCACCATCTTAATACTGGAAAATGATTATAATCTCCTAATATAATAATGAGCATTGTGGTTTTATGTATTTATATGTATATATATATATATATATATATTATATATATATATATATATATATATATATATATATATATATATATATATATACAAATATATATATACTTGTCCACAATCACGTTGTTGGTGGGAGTGGGAGAAAGAGTATTATAAGTGAAGGGAGAGGAGAGAAAACAGTAATTCAGTGAAGGAGAAGTAGTGAGAGTAATAGCCATGACTGAAAAGGAGTGAGAGAAAGTAATAGCAATGAGAGAGAGAGAGAGAGAGAGAGAGAGAGAGAGAGAGAGGAAGTGGCAAAGAGAGTGTCGCCTGCAAAGGTTTTTTTTTATATTTCACAGGCAAAATGCTTTGTTTACATTTTACGAGGTTCATTTTCTCTAATATTTCATTTCCAATGTGTGTGTGTATTTACAGTATATAGTGTTTGTTACCAGTTCATTGATAATTTTAGTTATCAGTAATCCCATAACTTATTTATAGAATGTAGTGTTTGTTGGCAGGGGTAAAGAATACACACATCGTCTGTTTTCGGTGAAACCCTAACCCTTAACTCTAACCCTAACCCTAAACCCTAAACACCAGGTGTGTGTATTCTTTACCTTTGCCATGTTTGTTATCAGTTCACTGATATTTTTAGTTATCAGTAATCCCATAACTTATTTACAGTATATAGTGTTGGCAGAGATAAAGAATATGCACACTGTCTGTTTTCGGCATAACCCTAACCCTAAACCCTAACACTATAAAGCTGCATGAACTCTTGAATGACATCACTAAGAAACATGTATTTGGAAGAGTCACTGCTTACTGCCACACCACTGAATTTCAAAAGAGGGGCTTACCACATGCCCACCTGTTGATCAATTTGCACCCTGATTATGAATTGGATGATCCCGAAAGAATTAATCAAATTGTCTGTGCTGAGATCCCGGATCCTGTCACTGAACCCCTACTACATGAAACAGTAAAAAGGTGCATGATCTATGGGCCCTGTAGTGATCTCAACCCTGCTGCTCCCTGCAAGGAAGATAACAAGTGTTTTAAAGAATTTCCAAAGGAGTATCAACACGAGGCACAGATAAACCCAAACAGTTGCCCATTATACAGGCAACGTTGAGAGGCATTACATTGAGTTCACAACCATGAAATAGATGAATGATATGCAGTGCCCTACAATAAATATCTGAGCTGTAAGTTCAGTGCTCATATACATGTTGAGATTTGCCTCATCGTCTCCTCTGTGAACTATATTTACAAGGATATCTACAAGGAACAGGACTCCATTGATGTTGACATCAATGAAACAACTTCAAACAATGAGATTGTGCAGGATGAAGTATGCAACCATTTAGATGCTATGCAAGTGAGTGCTCCTGAAAGTATATGGTGCCTGCTTGAGAATAAAATGCATGATAGATCTCATTCAGTTATTTGTCCGCCTGTCCAGCTGCCACTTGTATACTTTGAAGAGGGTCAAGAGAGTCAGGCGCTTGAGTGAGCAACACAGAGAAGAACACAACACTGACAGCTTGGCATCTTCTGAATCAAACAGAGGAAAATGCCCGGAACTTGCATCATTCTGATATTCCGTACAGTTATGTCTTCAATAAGCAGATTACTGTATGAAAGTGCAGACAAAGAGGAGGCGATAAAGTCATCGCCAGATTGTACACCATTAGCCTGAAGGATGAGGAACAATTTTACTTGAAACTGTTGCTGTTGCATGTTGCTGGAGTTTGAATTTATGAAGATATGTAAACAGTAGATGGTGTGTATACATTATTTACATATGACTGATATTTGTCCTCATCTTGTTTGTTGTTAACACACAACATTTCGGCTGATATACCCTCCAGCCTTTATCAGGTGTCTTGGGGAAATTTCGAACCTGGGTTCTCATTCCTAAGGTATTTTTCAATGTTGTTGTTATTATTATTCAGGTCACTGCCCGGAATCGAACTCGGAATCTTGGGGTTAGTAGCCCGCACTCTTAACCACTGTGCCATATGCCCGTGGGCATATAATAATAATGATGATGATAATAACAACAATAACAACAACAACAACATTGAAAAATACCTTAGGAATGAGAACCCAGGTTCAAAATTTCCCCAAGACACCTGATGAAGGCTGGAGGGTATATCAACCGAAACATTGTGTTAACGACAACCAAGATGAGGACAAATATCCATCAAATGTAAATAATGTAAATAAAGTAGATGGTGTTGTCTGCAACTCATTTAAAGAAGCTGCTCTCTTAGGAAATTTAATTCAAAATGATGAAGAATGGCACAGGGGAATAGATGAAGTATCCCTTACAGGTATGCCATTTCAGTTAAGACAATTGTCTGCTCTCATTTGCATCTTCAACACCCCAGCTAACCCTTCGCAGCTGTACCACCAGTTTGAGGAGGAGATGATTAAGGATTTCACAAGAATTAACACTCGAGAGGTGGCCATCCACAGAGCGTTAAATGATATTGGGTCAACACTGCGAGTACATGGGCTATGCTGCAGAGATTTGCATCTTCCAGTCCCAGCTGCAGCAGCCTTTCATGAAGTAGCTGTTGAAAAGAACAATGTTGAAGGATATTGAGTGGCACATTGCATCCTTCACTGAGGCTCAGCACCAGGTCTATGCACACTTTACTGCCACCATCAATGACGATGAAAGACAGAGTAGATTCTTTTTCCTCGATGTCCCTGGAGGGATGGGAAAGACCTACCAGTATAATAGATTGATAGCTTCTCTAAGAAGGTAAAACAAGTGTGTCCTTTCCTATGCTACTACAGGCATAGCTGCTGATTTGCTCATTGATGGAAGGACTGTTTACAGTGGACTCAAGCTACCCATCCCATTGCATGATAGTTCCACCTCTCACATTAGAATCCCTTCTGAGTCATCTGAAAAATTAAAGCAGGCTCACCTTTTAATTATTGATGAAGCATCACTGTTATTATGCAATGCTCTGAGAGCCATTGATCTGCTTCTGAAGCAAGTAATGAATTCTTCCAAACCATTCGGTGGAAAAGTGCTGCTACTTGGTGAAGGCTTCAGACAAACTGCACCTATCACCCCAAGGAGATCCGATTCAGCAGTAATTGAGTCCTCAATTAAGCAATCTCCTCTCTAGCATTTCATAACAAAACTCAGTTTGATAGAAAATATGCGCATGGCTGGACAAGATAACTTCAACAGGTGGCTTTTAGAGGTTGGAAATGGAACCCTCTCCAACAATGAAGGGCTGGAAGAAAACCTCATAAAAATTCTGCAAAACATGGTATCTACAAAGAACATTGTTAGAGAAGTTTTTGGAGAAGAATTATTACTAGACAATGATGAGGCAGTTGAAAGAGTGTCATCGACAATCATTTTGACACCTAAAAACAAAGGTTGTCTTCACATAAACATTGACATAATGTCATTATTGCCTGGTGAGGCAACAATCTGCAGAAGCGTTGACACCATTGTTGAAGAAAATAACGAAGTTGTTATACATTAACCAGTGGAGTTTTTAAATTTGCTGACGCTTTCTGTGATGCTACCTCCATATATTGACCTTGAAGAGGCATTTGATAGTCATGTTGCCCTTCTTAATACCAGTAATTTCATAGGGTGTACTGGGTGCCTTTTTTCATGCTGCTGGCTCTAAGTGAGGTTGCTGAGTAACTTGCAAGACATGACAAGGAAAATGCCTCCCCAACAGAGTTTGGAGGTGGGGTGGTATTTGAGAGAGAGAAGGAAATAGCTTTATACCAGTTATTGGAAGACTATCATCATCATCGTCATCATCATTTAACGTTCGTTTTCCATGCTGTCATGGTTTGGACGGTTTTTACCGGAGCTGACCAGCTGAAGAGCTGTTCAGGCTTCCTTTCTGTTTTCACTTGGTTTCTATGGCTGGCTACCCTTCCTAATGACAACCACTTTACAGAATGTACTTGGTGCTTTTATTCCGCACTAGCACAGGTGTTTTTTACATGGCATCAGCACCTACGAGTCCACAAAATAAGGGATGCTCAGCTGGAGAGGACTGCAGGAGAGGAGCCTGTATGCAAGAGCAACCATGCTGTTACTTAGCTTGACTTGATTTAAGTCTGACATAGGGTCGTGCACAGGTGTCTTGCTATAGAGGAGAAAATGGCTACCCTGCAGTATATAAGGGTAGGTGGGAGTAACTGGAAAGAAGACAATGATAGTGATATACCAGAGACGCCACCTGAGTAGGCAAGGTAGGCAGTGCCTACCTTGAATAAAATAGATCAATAGTAACATTTTCCTTTTATGGCAAAATATGCATATAATTCAATAAAACTGAAGGTTACTCTGATTATTATGCATAAAATACAAAATATTTTATTTTTTTGTAGATTAGGTAGGCATACTTCGCCCCTGCCTTTCAATCTCAGTATTAAAACTACATATAGTACTGCTGTAGTACACATGCTGCGTACATTCCTACAACAACATTTTCTTTATGTGCTATAAAGGCAGAAGTAAATCTGCCTCTAACTCAGTCGTGCACCTATGTTTCGCTTATTTTGTTTAATGTTTTACTACATAAACGTCATCAACTGCCTACCCTGAGTAATTACTGACGGCACGTGCCTGTGATATACATATGACAGGCTTCTTTCAGTTTCTGTTTACCAAATCTACTCGCTTTATTTTTGTTGGTTCAAGGCTGTTGTAAAAGACACTTGCTCAAAGTGCCATGCAGTGGGAGTGAACTGGAAAACCAGAAACCACATGGTTTGGAAGCAGGCTTCTTCCATCTCAATGCCATGTCTGTACCCCTATGTAAAATAAAATAGTCATCCCCCCACCACCACCACCACTACACTTTTTCATACTTTGATGCCATATAAGAAATGAAAAATTCTTTATCAGGGAAATTGGAACCCTGCTGTGAATTAGAATTCAAGACATATGTGCAGGTCATCTTGGCAGCCTAACCATTCAGGTATGCCACTTGTTACCTTGGCAGATAGCTGATGATGCAGTGTGTGTGTGTGTGTGTGCATGCATACGCTTGTGTGTGTTAGTTCACCTACTCTTTTCAGGAGCCGTGTATGTCAGGTGACATTTTAAACTTTCATTGTTGATATTAAATGATTTCAATGGAGACAATTTGTCTCTCCATGTTATTCAAAAATGACAAAGAAGAAACAGAAGTCTGAAAGAATGAAGCCTTTCTATAAGGTTTGTTGTTGCTGTTGTTGTTGTTGTTGTTATTGTTAAGAAATTTACCATTCACCTGCCCTCCACCCCACAAACATATACAAAACATGCTGCATTAAGTTCCCAATGGCCATTAAAATGACTGAAAATACAAAATTCATTTTAGTCAGCTTGTGTTGAGTAAGATAGCAGACATGGATATACCACATTGTGGTGCTATCCCATGATTCCATTGTAATATGGTTCCATTGTCGTATGGTTCTTTTGGAACTGGGCATTACCGCTCCAAGAAAGGAAATATGCAGAGTGATAGCAAGAATTATATATGTTGCAAGAAGCGAAAAACAAAGTTTCAGAACTGATTCCTTGTATCAATTGTGTGTGTGTGTGTGTCCATCTATCTGTCCATCCATCCGTCCTATCTCTCAAAAGAGGCCTACTGAATCCACGTATCCAGCATCCACGTATCCAGCATATCTTTCATTACATCTAATCTTCCAGGTTCTACTCAACCAACTTCAAACGCTTCTCATTCAACCCCTCAAATCACACTTCAGTCTTAAAAAAAATTAGAGAAAACTCATTGAATAATGTAGTTCACTTCCTGAAAATGAGGATGAGATGGTCATGCTTGGAATGCTTTTGATCCTAGAGATTCTAGCCAATGTTTGTTATCAATTTCATTAAGTATGTTCTTTTTACTCTTTCACTCTTTTACTTGTGTCAGTCATTTGACTGCGGTCATGCTGGAGCACTGCCTTTAGTCAAGCAAATCGACCCCAGAACTTATTCTTTGTAAGCCTAGTACTTATTTCATCGGTCTCTTTTGACAAACTGCTAAGTTACGGGGACATAAGCACATCACCATCAGTTGTCAAGCAATGTTGGGGGGACAAACACAGACACACAAACATATACACATACATACATAGGCACACATACACACACACATTATATATATATACAACGGGCTTCTTTCAGTTTCCGTCTACCAAATCCACTCACAAGGCTTTGGTGAACGTGAGGCTATAGTAGAAAACACTTGTCCAAGGTGTCACGCAGTGGAACTGAACCCAGAACCATGTGGTGGGTAAGCAAGCTACTTACCACACACCCACTCCTGCACCTCGTTAAATTTCTTCAAATATTTCTTACTACAAATCATTAATGACACAAATGAGCAAGGGAATTATTGGTTCAATCATCCATCTTTTATCTTTTTCTTGTTTCAGTCATTAGAATGTGACCATGCTGGGGCACCAACTTGAAGAAATTTTAGTGGAATGAATTGACCTCAGTACATTTATTTAATAGCCTGGTACTTATTTTATTGGTCTCTTTTGTCGAACTGCTAAGTTTCATGGACATAAACAAAACCAACTCCGGTTGTGAAGCAGTGGGTGGGGACGAACAAAGACACATAGTCACACACATGCATGCATACGTACTCACACACACACACACACATGTGCATGTATACACACATTTATATATATGTATATATATTACGGAGATGTACTTGCATAGCAAGTGACCTGATCTGAGATTGTTTGCTGGAACGAAAACAATTGCAGTGTGGAAGGTGTTTATAAGCCATTTAAGAAACAAAATTCCATGCAGCACGGAATTTTGTCAGTGAAAAGGTTGCAAATTAAATTTAAATGTGGAAGTGAATCTAACGGTTTTTGTGTGTTTATAAATGGCTTATAAACACCTTCCATGCTGCAATTATATATATATATATCCTTTTCATTATTTACATTATATACAATTGATGGATATTTGTCCTCATCTTGTTTGTTGTTAACATAACGTTTCGACTGATATACCCTCCAGCATTCATCAGGTGTCTTGGGGGAAATTTTGAACCTGGGTTCTCATTCCTAAGGTATTTTTCGATGTTGTTATGATTATTATTATTATTATTATTATTATCATCATCATCATCATCATCATCATCATCATCATCATCATTATCATTATTATTATTATTATTATTATTATTATTCAGGTGACATCCTGGAACCAGACTCGAAATCTTGGGGTTAGTAGCCCATGCTCTTAACCATTAAGTAATGTACATAATTCCTCATCTCTTAAATATATATATGTATATATACACGATAAGCTTTTTCAGTTTCCGTCTACCAAATCCACTCACAAGCCTTTGGTCGGCCCGAGGCTATAGTAGAAGTCACTTGCCCAAGGTGTTACACGGTGGAACTGAAACTGGAACCATGTGTTGATAAGGAAGCTACTTACTACACAACCACACTTGTACCTACAATATATATATATATATATATATATATATATATATATATATATATATATATACATATTCTCTTTTATTCTTTTACTTGTTTCATTCATTTGACTGTGACCATGCTGGAGCACTGCCTTTAGTCGAGCAAATTGACCCCAGGACTTATTCTTTGTAAGCCTAGTACTTATTCTATCGGTCTCTTTTGCTGAACCGCTAAGTTACGGGGACGTAAACACACCAGCTTGACGGTTGTCAAGCGATGTTGGGGCAACAAACACAGACACACAAACATATACATACACATACACATATATATATATTTATACATATATACGACGGGCTTCTTTCAGTTTCTGTCTACCAAATCCACTCACAAGGCTTTGGTCAACCCGAGGCTATAGTAGAAGACACTTGTCCAAGGTGCCACACAGTGGGACTGAATCCAGAACCATGTGGTTGGCAAGCAAGCTACTTACCATACAGCCACTTCTATGTGTATATATATATCCAAAAGAACCACACCCCAAGATGTAGAGCAGTATATATTAAAAATTGGAAAGGCCAGTTTATGGGATTACTCTAGGTTTCCCATCCATAAAGGGTTTAGCTTTATTTAAGAGGTCATGGCCCAACGGGATTTTGGGATCTGATGATACACCATAAAGCTAAACCCTTTATGGATGGGAAACCTAAGGTAATCTCATAAATTGGCCTTTCCTATTTTTAACACACACACACACACACACACACACACACACACACACACATATATATATATATATATATATAAAATAAATATAAGAGAGTGGTCACTATATGGCTCACTCTAGCACCAGTTAATCCAAAAGGTTTCAACCACAAAAATACATGTTTCCCATGAAAGTCAGTACGATTGTTAGCTCACACGGACAGGGCAAATAAAAAATAACAAAAATACAGATTATTTTGGGACAATTGTTTCGCTATTAATGAATTAAATGTAATTTTACTTACAAAAAAATCCACTTGTAGCTCGTCAGCCAAAACTATCTGGATGAAATCCACTCAATCACACGCCAGATTTTACCATAACGATAAATACGCGTGTGGTTCAATTGATTACATCCGACGTTATAATTCAAATGCCCCAACTAACAGCGCGCCAAACTTTCACGGAAAACAAATACAGCATTTAGAAATAAATGCAGCATAATTATAATTAATTAATAAGGGTGAGAGAATTAGATACTAATTTAATAGTATATCCATTCAACATATATATATATATATAGATGTGTGTGTGTGTAATGGGCTTCTTTCGGTTTCCAGTTTTCATCTACCAAATCTGTTCACAAAGTTTTGTGAGGCTATAGTAGAAGACACTTGCCCACGGTGCCACATGGTGGGACTGTTCTTGGGGTAGTGTGGCTGGGAAGCAAACTTCTTACTCCACCTGTGCCTTTAGATCAAGAAATTTGTTTTTATTAATTATACTTTTAAATTTTATTTTAGAAATTTGCATGATGGCAGGGTCAGTAAATTATCAGCAGTTCCATGATGAGGGTCAGTGATATAAGAAATTTTCTGACCCCTCTGCTAACCAATGGGTCCTTCACATTTTTGTTTTACAAGAGCTAGAGATGGTGGTTCTTTACCAATGTATGGAGTATGTCTTGTAGAATAGACTTATTGAAGAACCATCATCTCATACCACCTGTTACCAAAACTAAGATCTAACGGAAGACATTGGGGTCAAATACTGGAATAATTTTCTGTTGTATTCTGATGATCCTTAGGAGAACTTGAGCTCAAATCAAAAGCACTCCATTGAGTGCTTTATGTTTCATTTATTGTTTCCCAATCTTTTCCAGCCCTCTCATTGTCTGGGGTTCTCTGAATGCATTCCAGTTCATGTCTCAAAATCATTGACCCATTCTTTCTTAGGTCCTCTCCTTCTCTTTTTAGCTTCTTGTTTCTAAACACAGTTGTATTTTCAAGTGACCCAGTCATACAACTAATGTTATAAAACCGCTGCATTTTCCTTTGTCCAGCTGTCTTGTTACTTCTATGAGTTTTCTCTATTATTGCTGTATTTTGAGAGGGTTGTACTGCAAATAAAAACACACACACTAGCTATGTTTCACTTCAATTATAGTATCAGTCATATAATTAATTAATTGATCAATAGTTTCATGACATATTCTGTCAAAGTCCTTTTGTCATAGCCTCTAACCTTATCAATGTCTGTGTGCCCCTCAAGCAGCCACTTCTCTTCATCACTTGTTCTCTTCCCAACCTATATATTAAGTTGTTCTAAGAATGACTGGTTGGTCTGGTTTTCCTTCTATGTAATGCCAAGAATTCTACAGAAACATCTAATTTTGAAGTCCAGCAATTTCATCTCAGTATTTTTTCATAGTATGAGCATGTCTCACATTCATCTTCATCATCATCATTTGACGTCCACTTTCCATGCTAGCATGGGTTGGATGATTTGACTGAGGACTGGCGAACCAGATGGCTACACCAGGCTCCAATCTTGATCTGGCAGAGTTTCTACAGTTTGATACCCTTCCTAATGCCAACCACTCTGAGAGTGTAGTGGGTACTTTTATGTGCCACCGGCACGAGGGCCAGTCAGGCAGTACTGGCAACAGCCACGCTCAAATGGTGTTTTTTACGTACCACCTGCACAGGAGCAAGTCCAGTGGAACTGGCAACAACCTCGCTCGAATGTTTTGTTCATATGCTACTGGCACAAGTGCCAGTGAGGCAACGCTGGTAACAATCACACATGAATGGTGCTTTTTAAGTGACACTGGCATGGAAGCTAGTTAGCAGCTCTGGCAACGATCACACTCGGATGGTGCTCTTAGCACTCCACTAGCACAGATGCCAGTCATCGAATTTGAATTTCACTCAATGAATGAAGTTACTTGTACAGTGTTCCTGCTGCTTAAACTAAAGTACTTATTTACAACCAGGTGGACTATCAGCAAGACTAAAGTCACAGACGCAGCAGTCCAAAGGCACTTGTAAATTGCAGTATGCTCCCACTGTTTACTGTAGCGAGTTCTACCTGGATGGTAAACCTCTTTACAGACAGGGAGACTGTGCCACTGAAAGTCAAGTAACTGCTTTCATCATAACCACAAGACACTCATGAATTGCATAATTCTCCCACTGACTATAGCAGTGAGTTCTACTGACATGGGGGTACCTATTTATGGCCAGATAGTCTGCAAAAATAGAATAACTGCAATAACAAAACAGTTGTTAATTCCGCTATGCTCCTGCTGTATACAGCAATGAGCTCTACCTAGATGGGAGACCTATTTACAGCTAAGTTGACTATGCCAGCAAGAGTAGAGTCACATACATGGCAATCCAATAAGACATTCATGAATTCTAATATGCTCCTGCTTTTTACAGCAGTGAGCTCTACCAGTTGGGAGACCTCTTTACAGCCAGGTGGACTGTGAGAGTGTTTTGTAGTGTGTCCATGCGACAATCTGACAACTCTTACTGACACAGCCATGATATTCCATCAAACAACTGATTGATTACCTTCGTTAAAAGAGACCCCCCACCCCAACCCTTACTAATTATTGATTCTGTCCTCCCCCTCCACTCACCTCATCGTCCCCTCCTCCAACTGTCTCCGTATATATACGTGCATATATGTTGTATATATCTGTTTATTGTTGCCAATAGAAAAGGTTAAACAACAGCTGTGACCTTCGCAACCACCACCACCACCAACCAACACTACAACTGCTGCCACAACAATCGCCCTTACCATTACCAACACTGCTCCTACCACTGTCACAATTGCCACCACCACCACCACCACCACTGCTACTGCAGCTCCTGCTGCTACTACTACTACTACTACTGCTGCTACTACTGCTACTACTACCACTACTACTACTGCTGCTATTGCTACTACTACAAATACTACCACTACTATCACTGCTACTGCTACTACTTTAATTGCTGCTGCTACTACTGCAACTACTATTGTGCTTACAGTCATTACCATCACCACTACTACCATCTCCATCACCACCGCCACTACCATTACTATCATTACCACTGCCACTATCAATGGAACTGTCACCAGCACCACCACTACCACCACTATCACAACTACCACCACATCAATTGTCACCACAGTCACCATTAATACCATGACCACCACCACCACCAACACTATCCTCTCAAACACCACCATCACTGCCACAACCAGCAACAAAACCACCACCACCACTACCTGTGCTGAGACCTACTTCAATAAAACACTATTCTTACCTTGACCAAAATTTTTATCTTTCTTGTCTCTAATGTCCCCCCCCCCGCTCTCTCTCTCTCTCTCTCGCCCCCTCTCTGTATCCCTTTTTCTACTACTTTCTCTCCTTCTCTCTCACTCTTTCTGTCTCTTTTTCTCACTAGTTAATCTCTCTCTCTTTCTTTCTTTTTAGTAATTTCTTCTTTTTTGTCTCTATTCTTTTCCAACTGTTTTTTTCGCTTCTTACCCTCTCTCTCTTTCTCTTTCTGTCTGTCTCTCTCTTTCTTCATCTCCCTCTCCATTTCTCTCTCTCTCTCTTTCTCTTTCTGTCTCTCTCTTCCTTTTTCTGTCTCCCTCTTCCCTTCCCTCTCTCTTCCTCTCTCTCGTTCTGTCTCTTTCTCTCTCTTCCCCTCTCTCTTTCTGTCTCTTTCTCCCTCTTCCTCTTTCTCTTTCTGTCTCTTTCTCTTCCTCTTTCTCTGTCTTTCTGTCTCTCTCTATATATAGTTTACTGTTCTGTTATATAAAACATACATATATAAAAGCTTTTCTTATTTCCTTTTCATTTCTCTCTCTCTCTCTCTCTCTC
>NC_043010.1:26696587-26761587 GCF_006345805.1 Octopus sinensis
GATGAACATTTTAAAACGGGATTCTTTTTAAAGTGTTCAGAAAAAGCAGAAATAGTTTTGTGTGGTTGTATTATTTTCATTTCTCACTCATTGAGTCTGGGGAAAACAGCAAGTCATCACCTGAAGGAAAAAAACATGAGCTGGGAGGAGAATCCAGATGGTCGCTGTTCTGAAGGGTGGGAGGAGCAAGGATTGGGTATAGTGGTTAGTGTATGGCTGGTGGGAGGGAGAGAGCAAGATAGATGGGTGGATCAGGCGAGCTGGCAGAAACATTAGCATGCCGGACAAAATGCTTAGTGGTATTTCATCTGCGTTACATTCTGAGTTCAAATTCCGCCGAAGTCTTTGCCTTTCATCCTTTCAGGGTTGATAAATTATGTACCAATTACACACTGCAGTCGATGTAATCGACTTAATCCCTTTGTCTGTCCTTGTTTGTCCCCTCTATGTTTAGCCCCTTGTGGGCAATAAAGAAATAAGAAACGTTAGCACACCAGGTGAAATGCTTAGCGGTATTTCATCTGCTGTTAGGTTCTGAGTTCAAATTCCACTGAGGTTGACTTTGCCTTTCATCCTTTCGGGGTCGATAAATTAAGTACCAGTTATGCACTGGGGTTGATGTAATTGACTTAACCCCTTTGTCTGTCCTTGTTTGTCCCTTCTATGTTTAGCCCCTTGTGGGCAATAAAGAAATAAGATGGGTGGATCAGGATTACTTGACTGCAAGAGGTGCAAGACCATCCAACTCCAAGGAACAGAGACCATTATAGCAACAAGAGAAAGGACTGAACACAGAGTCAGCATGTTTGTGAGTCAGATTCTGGAACACTTCTGTGAATGATTTATTGATGCCAATGAGCCAAGAGACCCTTCTCTTAATTAGTCTTATTTAGTGGGTCTTTGTCACTAATTAGTTGTTGGCTGTAGACAATACTAGACAGGCTGTGTGTGAAGCTGAGAATAAAAAGTTTCCATATTTTTATTACCCAGAACATTTGCATCTATGTATTTACATGTGTACAATGATTATTTAAATACATTATCATAACAGAACAGTAAAGTCTTCACAGCATATAACATTTTAGTTGTATGAAAATCACTCACGTTTATAAAAAACTAAGAAGTAGAAAAATGAGAACACCTCATCACAAAACTGACCTACATAGTTCTGCATAACACCTGAGGTTGTTCTGTTTGGGAGTTCAATGTCCCAGCGTTTTATAACATTCAATCAAACTTCTAGAAACTTCAGCTGAACTGTTTGCTGGACAGGAAAACTCACAAAGCTTATTTTCAAGTTTCTTGATTATTAGATCACAAACCAGCTGATCTAAATAGTGGAACCATGTTTGTACAGGTGTGTTATTGCCTTTTATAGTAAACACAAATAATTTCTCATGATTGGCCTTAACCTTTTATGGTAATATAGTTGGGCCATGGTTCTAAACTGGGGATTTGAATAAGATGGTTCAAAACTCAGCAGAAGCTTTACTACAGGAGTTTTCTCACAGTGAGTTTGTTATAAACTGACAGAAGGTAGGTGTGTAATCAAACTTGATGACTGGCATCCGTGCTAGTGGAGCGCTAAGAGTACCATACAAGTGAGATCGTTGCCAGAGCAACAAGCTGGTCTCCGTGCCAATGGCACGTTAAAAACACCATTCAAGTGTGATTGTTACCTACATTGCCTTACTAGCACTTGTGCTGGTGGCACGCGAAAAAAAACATTCGAGCGAGGTCGTTGCCAGTGCTGCTGGACTGGCTCCTGTGCAGGTGGCACATAAAAAGCACCATTTGAGCGTGGCCGTTGCCAGTACTGTCTGACTGGCCCTCATGCCGGTGGCATGTAAAAGCACCCACTACACTGTCGGAGTGGTTGGCATTAGGAAGGGCATCTAGCTGTAGAAACTCTGCCAGATCAGATTGGAGTCTGGTGCTGCCATCTAGTTCACCAGACCGCAGTCAAATTGTCCAATCCGTGCTAGCATGGAAAGCGGACGTTAAATGATGATGATGATGATGATGATATATATATACATTCAGCAAAAAGAATTAGTAGTTAGAATACAAAAGCAGGTATAACAAACGTTACATAGACAGTAAATATACCTTTCTAATAGACAGACTAAAGTACATTACGAATTAATTAATATTTACAGGTGTTGCATATTAGTTATAAAAGCTGTAAATTACTGATGTTCTTTTATTACTATTCAGGTATTTTTTCATTGACAGTTGTTGTGCTGTTATTACTTAGCCCTAGGTCATTCTTGATTGAGCAGACCTATAACGCAAAGCTTTTCAGCCATAACCATCCCTGCTTTTATTCAAGCTTAGTATATTTCAAACAACATTATCCAAAATAGCCTTCTTTTTTTAACACTTTTTATGACTATATTTCTGTTGAAATGGCACTCCATCAGTTATGAGGACAAGGTTTCCAGTCGATCCGATCACTGCAACAGCCTGCTTGTGAAATTAACATGCAAGTGGCTGAGTACCCCATAGACATGAGTACTCTTAACATTGTTCTCAGGGAGATTCAGTGTAGCACGGAATGTGACAAGGTTGGCTCCCTTTGAATTACAGGTATAGCTCATTTTTGCCAGCTGAGTGGACTGAAGCAACATGAAATAAAGTACCCTGCTCAAGGACACTAGATGCTGCCTGGAACTGAGCTCACAATCTTATAATCATGAGCCAGACACCCTGACCACTAAGTCACATACCTTCAATTCTATTGAAACTGGCTGCCTTTATTGGGATTAATTTTTGAAATAATGAAGGGTTTATTAAACTATTTTGGTTATTTTTTAACTGGCATTTTGGAAAGAAGGAGAGTTTTTCACTAAGATCACTTTAACCCTTTCATTATTGTATTTATTTTGAGATGCTGAGTGTTTCTTTCAATTAATTTTAAATAGAACAAAGAATTTAGTAAAATAACTTAGTTATTATTCAGCTAGTGTTAGGAACATAAATTGTGATTAAGGTTTGGTGGAAAATTTTAATTAAAAACTTATGAAAACAAGACATTTGTACTACAAAACCAGAGGCGGTTTCAGCCGAGTTGATAATAAAAGGGTTAAATGAGATGTTTGTATAATAGAACCAGTGTGGGATCCAGCAGGTTGTTATCAAAAAGGGCTAATATATTAATGGTGGTGATTTTCAATCCTTTTGTATCCATGACACATGAAAGAAACAGCTAAAACTATTGTTGAGCCCTGTCAGCTTTTTAAAAATTCCATCAAACAAAAAAAAAAATCACGAAGAAATATGCATGCACCATTGCAGTGCAGAAAGGAGACAAGATGGTGAGGCATGATCTTCGAATGTTGGGTCTCATGGAGGTGTTAACTAATGATTGAGATCCTTGATGATTTGTCATGCTTGAGAAGATTCATCAAGCCAAGTGAAATCATAGTCCTGGTTGGTGCTGGTGACACATAAAAGGCACCCACTACACTCTTGGAGTGATTAGTATTAGGAAGGGCATTCAGCAGTGAAGGTGCAATGGCCCAGTGGTTAGGGCAGCGGACTCGCAGTCAAAAGAAGGCGGTTTTGATTCCCAGACCAGGCATTGTGAGTGTTTATTGAGTAAAAACACCTAAGCTCCACGAGGCTCCAGTGGGGGTTGGGGTGAACCCCCGCTATACTCTTTCACCACAACTTTCTCTCACTCTTTCTTCCTACTTCTGCCACAAAGCAGAGGAACAATGGTGTGGTAAACTTTCAGACCCTAGTCTAGATTGCGAATCCTCTGTACCCCAGGATGGTTCAGCTCTCCACCCGTTAAAAGCCACCGTTTACGGAATGAGGTTAACAACGTAACTTTTGAACCCCGTGCAACCGCCAGTCTATCGCGTGTGGTGGGTGGATCTTCAAGTTGCCACACGCATTCTTAGTAGCTCAGTGTAGGCTCGAATGAGAGATTATTCTTTGTGGCTAATGGTGTGAGTCCTGATTGGAAGACGAAGATGATGATATTCAGCTGTAGAGGCCATGCTAGGATCAGACTGGAGCCTGGTATAGCTCTCCAGCTTATTAGTCCCAGTCAAACTATCTGATCCCTGCCAGCAATGGAAAACAGATGCTAAATGAGAATATTTTGGTATTTTCTAATTCATTTCAAAACATTCATTCATGCTTTGCCTGTGGATCATCATCCATGGATCGTCATTTAATGTTAACTTTTGTCCAGACTTGCATGGACTAGGCAGAACTTTTGGGGATCAGATTTTCCGTGGATGGGTGCCCTTCCTGTAGCCAGCCTTCACGTTTTTCCAAGCAGGGTTATATTTTCCCATGGCTGGACATGTTTTCCATGGAAGACTGGAAATGAACCACATTGCTTGTTTTGATGTGATGCTTGTTTACAATTGTCATGTGATGTTCAAACAAGGGGGTACACCAACACACACATGCACACACACACACATACATATACACATACTTCACAACCACATCTGTACTACACAGTATATACAGCATTCAAGTGTACCATTGAACAGTGACTGAAAATGCCTCTGCTATGGTGTAATTTGAGGGTGATTTGGCTGCTATACATAGCAGATCAAGCAACAACATAAAGACTCCTTTGAGTGCTCAAGTCACCAACAAGGAGTTATCTCAACCAGTTGCGATATCCTAAGACTCTTTTAATGTGAAAGAATGTTGTTGTTATTGCTTTTATGTCATTCTTATTGCTGTTTGTAATTGCCGTTTCTCCTTTTTCTAAACATTTACTTAAGATCTGTTTAACTTTGTTAACCCTTGTTTCATGTCCTGCTAATCTAACATCTTTCCTTTACCTTCTCAAAACAGATTTAATGATAAGAGATTTACAAATTTACAAAAAAGAAAAAAATTATATATTTTTATTTTTTTTAAATTATCACACCCTGTGATATCGGAATGCCCTTTCTTGTAGTGCTGTTCAAATGATTTATTTAAATGCTAATCACTCCTCAAATATTTATTATTTATTTTGATGTTTCTCCAACACCCTCTTGACCTCGACCATCAATCACACCAACCAGCTAATCTGATACAAATAGGACTCTAATCACTTGTTTTTCTCTTCTGTCCAGCCACCATGCAGCTTCTTGTGTGAAGAACACTTGTTTGTTATTATAATGGTTTCAAAGACAGGAATTCACTGATGTTGATGTTGTTGTTGGTGGTGGTAGTGGTGGTGATGCTGCTGCTGTTGTCATTATTGTCAAGTCCCAGGTCATACCTGACTGAGCAGATTTACGGTCAATGACATAGTGCATCTAAGATTACCTTCTTCAATGTGTTCTTCATGAGCATTTTTTTTTAAAGCTAGTGGCCTAATGGTTACAGCAGCAGACTTGTGGTCGAGGGATCATGGGTTCGAATCTCAGACCAGGCAATGCATGTGTTTATAAGCGAAACACCCAAGCTCCACACAGCTCTCACAGAAAGTAAGGGTGAACTTCTGCTGACTCTTTCACCACAACTTTCTCTCACTCTTTCCTCCTGCATCTAGCAGCTCACCTGCAACAGACTGGCATCCCATTCAGGTGGGGAACCTATACGTCAATGAAACTGAGATTTGAGGAAAATTCAATTGTTATTTCTAGCAACCATATAGTAGCTCCTTAACCCTTTTGCTACCAACCCACCAAAGATCACTCCTGGCTCTATGATATGAACTTCTTGTTTTAAATAATTTTAAATGATTTTTAACTTTGCATCAAAATTTTATGTTAGTTTCTGTTCCAAAAATCAACTTAAAAATGACAAAGTTATTCTAGTTATTACAGTTCTATATTTAAGGGATGAGGAATTATGTACATTATTTCGTGGTTAAGAGCACAGGCTACTAACCCCAAAATTCTGAGTTTGATTCCAGGCAGGACCTGAATAATAATGATAATAATAATAATAATAATAATAATAATAATAATAATAATAATAATACTAATAATGATAATAATGATAATAATGATAATGATAATGATAATAATATAATAATAATGATAATGATAATGATAATAATGATAATGATAATAATAACATCAAAAACTACCTTAGGAATGAGAATCCAGGTTCGAAATTTCCCCAAAACACCTGATGAAGGCTTGGAGGGTATATCAGCCGAAACGTTGTGTTAGCAACAAACAAGATGAGGACAAATATCCATCAAATGTAAATAATATTATTCTAGTAAATTCCTCATTATTTAAACAAAAGAAGTGTATTTCTACAGAAGTAGAGTAATGAAAGGGTTAACGCAAATGTGGAGAGGCGCATAGTAGAGCAACATCTTATGGGCCAGAAAATACTTCTTTTCTAAGAAGCCAGTGACAGAATCCCTTATGTGGTTGCTTTAGTTGCCAGAAATAGCTGCCAAATCTCCCTGAAACATTCTCACCCACACTAAGCTACAAAAGATTGATAATCGCAGCTCTATACACCCATTTGGCCTTCTAGAAGCAGCTGCCCAAATCCCCTTCAAATTACATCCTGCTATCTCAGATAGGTTTCAAAAATCAAAACCAAAGGCTAAATCAATCGCGGCTCATTGGTAGAGTCATACAGCATCAGATAGATTGTTTAAGGCAGTGAGCTGGCAGAAACGTTAGCACGCCGGGCAAAATGCTCAGCAGTATTACGCCTGCCACTACGCTCTGAGTTCAAATTCTGCCGAGGTTGACTTTGCCTTTCGTTCTTTCAGGGTCTATTCAATAAGTACCAGTTACGCACTGGGGTCAATATAATCGACTTAATCCGTTTGTCTGTCCTTGTTTGTCCCCTCTGTGTATAGCCCCTTGTGGGCAGTAAAGAAAAAAGATAGCTTGTTTTGCAGTAATCTTTGTGGCACTCTGGAAAATTTTTGATCAGGAACCTTCTGTATGGATCAGAGCTAACCCGAGTCAGGTTAAATAGTTGTAACAAACCTACATTCACCAATGTGATGCCTTTCTACTGCTCGTTGAATGGATGGAGGAATTTAACCCTTTGGCATTCGAACTGGCCATATTTAACCCAAATATTCTTATTTCCTGTTCAAACTGGCCAGCTCTGACCTCTCACACATACCCTATAATGTTAATCTAAAATTAAACAATCACACCTCATCATAATCTTAAAGCTTCAAGATGATGCACTACCAATATTGTAGCTATGGCCAGTGCCCACTGACTGGCCCCCATGCCATTGTCACATCAAAAGGATCATCCAAACATGGCCGATATCAGTATCCCCTGACTGGCACTTGTGCCAGTGACATGTAAAAAGCACCATCTGAACATGGCCGACACAAATACCATCTGAACATGGCTGATGTCAGTACTCCCTAACTGGCTCTCATGCCGGTGGCATGTAAAATGCACCATCTGAATGTAGCCAATGCCAGTACCCACTGACTGGCTCTCATGCTAGCGGCATGTGAAAAGCACCATCTGAACATGGCTGATGCACATACCCACTGACTGGCCCCCGTGCCAGTGGCATGTAAAAAGCACCATCCAAACGTGGTTGATGCCAAGGTCCACCTGACTGGTTCCCATGCCAGTGGCACGTAAAAAACACCCACTAAACTCATGGAATGATTGGCATTAGGAAGAGCAAGCAGCTATAGAAACATTGCATGATCAGATTGGAGCCTGGTGCAGCTGCTGTCTTTCCAGACCTCAGTCAAACCGTCCAACCCATACCAGCATGGAAAACGGATTTTAAACGATGATGATGATGATGATTGAGACCCCCTTCAGTTACCCTCCAAGGCACAAGTCCAGGCAAGGTTGTTTATGCATACCGGCCTCCCCTCTCCACGCCACCAGTGTTATCCAAAGGGAAGGCAACAGCAGATACAGTTTGACACATGTGACATCGCAACTCATTTCTACAACTGAGTGAACTGGAGCAACGTGAAATAAAGTGTCTTGCTCACGAACACAACACACAGCCCAGTACGGGATTCAAGCTCACAATCTCACGATCGTAAGCTCGATGCTCTAACCACTGAGCCATGCGCCTTCACAATGATGATGATGATTAAGCATTGCATTTGAGAGAATTACCTGAATGCTAAAGGGTAAAACAACACAACACCAGTGGCGTCACTCATTACTTGTAATTCCACTCAAACCATTTCCATCACCAACACCTCCACCACCACTCACTTTGGAACAATAGACTGACTGATGATACTTCTGTAGAATCCAGAGAGCCTCTGCAAATGCCTGACTAACTATTATTCTCAAAATGGCATCAGTTATTAATCGTGACATTGCGGCTGCGTGCCAACTTGTTGGAAAAACACTTGAGGAGAGGCTGGACATTTAATGCCGGCAAGGATGATGACAGCAATTACGATGATGATGACGATGATAATGATGATGATGGTGGTGGTGACTGTGATGATGAAGATAATGGTTTTGGTAGTGGTGGTGGTAGTGACAATGATTATGACGATTATTATCATGATGATGACAATGTTGATCATTGTGATGGTGATGGTGATGATGATGACATTGATGTTTAAAACTATGATGGCAATGACGACAATGACGATGATGATGATGATGATGACAGTGGTCATGAAGATAAAGATAGTGACGTTCAAGAGGATAACGATAACGATGGTATTGATAAAGACAATGTTGATGATGTTGATGGTGGTGGTGGTGGCAGTGGCAGTGGTGGTGGTAGTGATTGTGGTGGTGGTGTCAGTGTTGTGGTTGTTGGTGATGGTGATGGTGGTGGTGGTGACAGTGACATTACTTGAGAGATCAAAGTACCATCACCAGTCTGACCAACATCTTGTCTTACTTTCTGGAAACTGGGAAAACCTGGAATCCATTCGGACAGAACAATTAGCTTCTTCTTCAATGTAAGGGACGTATCAAGTAGTTAGGAGGAAACAAAGTGTGTGTGTGTGGGGGGGGGGAATGAGAGACCAAGTGTTTTAGAATGAAGGGAAGATGAGTATGTAAGGGGGAGGAGGAGAAGGAGGAAGAAGAAGATATTTAATCATCCTTGTATTGTTAGCTGCAACAGTTTATTAAAAAGACATCTCACCTCTTCATTCAACGAGAACTTGGGAGCAGTTTGAGTTATAGAAATAGCATTTTGGAAGGTTTCCATTTAGAAATATTGCAGCCATTGCTGTTGCTAGTGTTGTTCTTGCCATTGTTGTTGTCGTTATTGCCATAATTGTTCTGATGGTTAGTTGGTGAGCCTGGCAGAATTGTTAGCACGCTGGACAAAATGCTTCACGGTATTTCACCCATTGCTCCGTTCTGAGTTCAAAATCCGTGAAGGTTGACTTTTCATCCTTTCAGGGTTTGATAAATTAAATTAAGTAGGAGTAGCTGTGTGGTAAGTAACTTGCTTACGAACCACATGGATCCGGGTTCAGTCCCACTGCATGGCACCTTGGGCAAGTGTCTTCTTTTATAGCCTCGGGTCAACCAAAGCCTTGTGAGTGGATTTGGTAGACGGAAACTGAAAAAAGCCTGTCGTATATATGTACATATATACATATATGTGTGTATATGTATGTGTGTATATGTTTGTGTGTCTGTGATTGTCCCCCCAACATTGCTTGACAACCAATACTGGTGTGCTTATGTCTCCGTAACTTTGTGGTTCGGTAAAAGAGACCAATAGAATAAGTACTAGGCTTATAAAGAATAAGTCCTGGGGTCGATTTGCTCGACTAAAGGCGATGCTCCAGCATGGCCACAGTCAAATGACTGAAACAAGTAAAAGAGTACCAGTTGCATACTGGAGGTGGCAGGGGGGGATCTAATCAACTGCTCCCCCACCTCTCCCCAAAATTTCAGGCCTTGTGCCTATAGTAGAAATTATTGTTGTGATGGTAAAAGTGATGAAAGGTGGTGGTGGGGGGAACCCTGGAACAGTGGATGTCAAAACAATGAGGATGATAAATAATTGTTTCAAAGTATAGCACTGACCCAAGTTTTTGACTAGTATTTTCTTTTATTGACCCCTGGCAGAATCGGCCTCAGTAGTATTTGAACTCAAAATGTAAAGACTTGGAAAAATTCCATTCTAAGCACTTTGTCCAATGTCTTATCTTTCATCTTTCATTTGTTTCAGTCATTAGACTGTGGCCATGCTGGGGCATTGCCTATGGGAAATTTTAGTCGAGTGAATTGACACCAGAACTTTTCCCTTTTTTTTTTTGTAAAACCTGGTACTTGTTTTATCAGTTTCTTTTTGCTGAGCTGCTAAGTTACAGGGACACACATCGGTTGTGAAGCAGTGGTTTGCAACAAATATGCACACACACACACATACACACACGTATATGACTGGTTTCTTTCAGTTTCTGTCTTCCAAGACACTTGTCCAAGGTGTCCTGCAATGGAAACATGTGGTTGAGAAGCAAACTTCTTACCACACATCACCTCCCCATAAATTTTCAAACTATTGGCCTTAGATTTAGAGTGAGACATATTCTCCATTACAAAACACAGTGAGCAGCTCGTTCCCCAGTTCGAATGTGCATCAAGCATATTCAGACTGATAACAACATTGAAGTTTCACTTACCACTGCTTAGCGCCCCCCCCCCCCTAGCAATTTACTCACCATAATGTTAACATCTCACAGTCTAGGTAGGTGGCACTGCAAGATGACCTAGGTGTATACACATCATTTATGAACAAATGAAATACATTCATCATCATCATTGTTTAACGTCCATTTTCCATTCTGGCATTGGATAACTGGGGTCTGGGAAGCCAGGAGGCTGCACTAGGCTCCAATCTTGATCTGGCAGTGTTTCTACAGCTTGATGCCCTTCCTAATGCCAATCACTCCGAGAGTGTAGTGGGTGGGTGCTTTTTATGTGCCACTGGCACAGGAGGCCAGAGGTGGCTAGCAACAACCACAATCGGCTGGTGCTTTTTACATGCCACATAGCACTGTCAGTCACCATACAATGACTGGAAAAGCATAAGAGGAATAATCTCTTAATTCAACTCACAATGCCGTCTGCTTATTGTCTGTGACCAACGAGGAGGTAATGACTCCAAAATGCTAGCATTTTAAAGTCTAGGTTGATGGTGCTGTGAGCTGACCAAGCAAGATATATTCTCCATGATAAAACACAGTGTAGTTTGGTCCCCAATTCAAATGTGCTTCAAGCACATTCACACTGATTAAGATCATTGCAATTAGAGATAAACATTTTTCAACTTTTGTTTTTTTTTTGCAATGTTTATCACTTCATTCTGATCTGTGGCCTAGTGTGGCCGTGGTGGTGGTGGTGGTGAAGTTACCATTTGTATAGAAATGAAGAACATGAATTGTGATATCCATTGCTTGCTCTGTTCTTGTGTTTCTAAGTTGCTAAATAACCACATCACTAGTACCTGTCATTCTTTCTTGTCAAATCCAAGACTAATAAATTGTTTCTGCCTGGCAATTGTTAGATATTTCAGAGTCGTTCTTGTCTAGCTGTCAAACTGATCTGATACCATGTGTTAAATCTTTGAATGACTATATCACAAAACAACCATTTGATAACACAATATAAAATATCGCTGTTAAATTAATTTTAACCTTTTGGTCACCAACCCACCCAAGATTGCCTGTGATTCTAGGATACAAATTTCCTGTTTTAAAGCAATCTGAATTTTAACCTTCCATTAAAATTTCATCCTAATTTATATTCCAAACACCAATTTAATAATGGCAAAGTTGTATTACTAAATTCTTCATTATTTTCGAAATTAGCTGCAGCAAGAGCAGTAAATGCTAACAGAAATATGGTAACAAAAGAGTTAAAGTGATCTGAATTAATCCTTTCCATTGCGGTTTCATTTTAATTTATGTTCCAAACACCAGCTTAACAATTCTTTTTGCTTTGGGCACAAGGCTTGAGATTTTAGGGGATGGCAATAGTTGAATAGATTGACCCCCAGTACTCAACTGGTACTTGTTTTATTGACCCCGAAAGGATGAAAAGCAAAATTGGCCTTGGTAGAATTTGAACTCAGAACATAAAAATGGACATAATGCTGCTAAGCATTTTGTCCAGTGTTACAACAATTCTTCTGGCTTACTGCCTTACACCAGCTTCATAATGACAAATTTATTATACCAAATTCTTAATTTTTTCTAAAATTTATTGAAACAGAGAAACAATGTATCATAATAGAAATATGGTAACAAAAGGGTTAAAGTGATCTAAATTAACACCTTCCCTTAAAATTTCATGTTATGTTCCAAATACAAAGTTATAATACTAAATTCTTCATTTATATATTTTATATACTATACTATACTATACGAAATATATATATATATATATATATATATATATACATATATATATATCAGAAATATTAAATTTCTAAATCTCTCATAGAGATATGTACGGTGGTGGGGCGTTAGAATGGTTGTATACTGTCAATCTAACGTGAACATGACAGTAGGGGGTTACACCACCGCTGTTTAGTCCTAGGAAGCATCAACGCTTCCTGCTGGCTTCGACACATTTTTTCCTGTGTCCTTATATACATTTACGAAGGGGAGACAAACACTCCCAGGGACACAGGAAAAAATGTGTCAATGCCAGCAGGAAGCGTTGATGCTTCCTAGGGCTAAACAGTGGTGGTGTAACCCCCTACTGTCACGTTCATGTTAGATTGACAGTATACAACCATTCTATCGCCCCACCACCATACATATCTCTATGAGAGATTTAGAAATTTAATATTTCTGATTTTGGTAATCAGTGAATAAACTTCACTGAAAATTAGATATATACATTTGCGAATCGGGACAGATATCAACAGCTGGCGGGCGTCTGCTACTCTAGACCGATGAAGGACTATGATCCTGAAACATGCGTGTCTCTAGATGCAGGCCTGGCTGCTGGGGGTGTTTGTCTCCCCTTTGTAAATGTATATAAGGACACAGGAAAGAATGGGTCGAAGCCAGCAGGAAGCGTCGATGCTTCCTAGGGCTAAACAGCGGTGGTGTAACCCCCTACTGTCACGTTCACATTAGATTGACAGTATACAACCATTCTATATATATATATATACTAGCAGTATCGCCCGGCGTTGCTCGGGTTTGTTTCGACCCGCTGGAATTGGAATTTTTGAAAAGTAAAAATTTTGCATTATGTAGCTTATTCACTTGTGAACATTTTTCTGGTTGAAATACACCGAAAAGTGGCGACACAGCAGTGAAAAAATCGTAAAATACATGGATTTTCATAGAAAAAAGCACCTTTTTGATGTAAATAATTTTTGGTGTTAACATGGTCCGATTTGAATTTTATCTTGTATGGAAGGAAGAGCGACCCTTCTTCTATCATACTCTCAATTATGGTCAACTTGCGCCACAGGGTCTCAGAGGAGATAGTGTTAGTTGAAGGCTACCAAACCTGGCGCACACAGACAACTTCAGCTTTATATTGAGAGAGATAACACACACACACACATGTATGGATGTATGTATGTATATATGTACATCTGTTCACTTCTTGCCATATTTTTATCCTTCACTTCCTACACACACACACACACACACACACACAGACAGACACACAGACACACACACAGACACACACACACATGCACGCACGCACACACACACACACCTTCTTAGCTTACAATTTCTTTCTTTCAACAATTGACAACTGAAGTATGCTTGCAAATTAATACTACGAAAACTTAGCGACAGAAAGTAAATTAAAAACCAATCGTAAAATATTGAGTTTTCTCGAATTTTTGCTTAATTGGGGATCAAATTGAAAGAAATTTCAATGCCATGACCCAATGGAATGTACCTTGAAAAATCATAGGTAAATTCCATTTGAAGAAATTGTGAGGAGTAAATCGTTATGTATTTATTTGTTTCTGTTTCCTGTGTATTTTTTTTGAGTAGTGGTTTAAGGTACACTTGCAAAGAGAAAGTAGGAGAAAGTGTGGTAATAGAAGGAGTGAAGCAGTTGATATGAGTGAGGCAAATCGTAAAATATTTAGTTTTCTCGAATTTTTGCTTAATTGGGGGTCAAATTGAAAAAAATTGATATGCCATGACCCAATTGAATGTACTTCGAAAAATCATAGGTAAATTCCAATTGAAAAAATTCTATATTGTACAATTGTATTAAAAACAAACTATGTCAGAGGCAGAGAAAATCTGCCTTTTATCATAAGAGATATATATATTCATATACTAAATTCTTCATTTATATAATGACAAAGTTATAATACTAACTTATTCATTTTTTTTTTCAAAACCTATTCAAGTAAAAACAGTGTCTGCTAATAGAAATATGATAGCAAAAGGATTAAATTTAAAGTTCCAAAATTGTCATCACATTCCTGTAACCTGATGACTGGTACAGTTCCACGCTAGCCATTGCATGCACAGTCTGAATTGCATTCCCACACACCATTATTTTTCTGCATCTCAGACTCAGGTTTATAAGGACTAATATCACTTAGTTCTTCTTATTTGGCCTCAGGTATAAAACTTATAACCATGCTGAACCTTAAGTGTTGCCTTCAAGGTTTTTTAGTCAGTCGAATCATACCAACATTTCCATTACATGTTTTCAATCTAATATTTCTTGTTTTATCAAATGGTTGAGTTACCAGTTGATATACATGGTACAGCTGTGTACATTGGTATACACAAACACACACACACCTTCAATAACAACAACAACAAAAGCATATTTCATCATAGCCATCATCCTCGTTATCATCATTTTAATGTCCACTTGCACGAGTCAGACAAAATTTGTTGAGATGGATTTTTTAATAATTGGATGCATTTCCTGTCACCAACCTTTACCAGTTTCCTCCTTTAATTTATATATATATATATATATATATATATATACACACACACACACATGTATGTATATATATGGCCTGCAAACGATTGTAGCAACACCAGAAAACCCATTTATCTGTTTTTATTATGTGTGTGTGTGTATGTATATATATATATGTGTCTATATGTATATATATATATATATGTATGTGTCTCTATGTATATATATGATAGGCTTCTTTCCTTACCTCTCAACGAAATTCACTGTCAAGACTTTGATCAGCCCACTGGTTTAGTAAAAGACATTCAATAATCAAGGTAGCATGCAGCGGGATTGAACCTAGAGCCATGTGTTTGTAGAAAGAATTTCTCAACAACACAACAATGCCTGCATCTAACATTTATATGTGTCATGGACATAAATACACTCCATTATCTGATGTATACATTTAAATTTTATTTTGTGTTTGATGTACAGAGCATTTTTAAAGAGTTGTGGAACTAATACCAATATGCAAATTAGATCTCGTTCCTTTGTCAGTTAAGCAGCAATTTATATGGAGATGAGAGTTGCTATCTATCAGCTGAAAAATGAGGTTAAGTAATAAAACTGATACCAGATAAGGGGCTGGAAACTGATCTGTTCATTACCACTGTTGCTTTACCAATAACTAGGGGTGCATACACAGGATTTCATTCCACTGCAAGAGAGTGTACATTTTCAATACATGCACTCGTGTTCTCACTCACACACACACACACAAATACACACAAATATATATATATGTATGCGTGTGTGTGTATGTATGTATAGCATGGCTTTGTGGTAAGAAGCTTGCTTCCCAACCACATAGTTCTAAGTTCAATCCCACCGTGTGGCACCTTGGGCAAATGTCTTCTATAGCCTCAGGCCAACCAGGAAGTCTATTGTGTATATATATATATATATATATATATATATATATATATATTGTTGTATTTAGGAATAGTCATTTTGCCAGTTTAGCCAATAAAAACACATATACTATATATTTGATGTTACTTTGCTTCAGCGTTATTTATTTTTTACATTAATCTTAATCTTATTTCAGCCAGAGTTCTTTCGTCACACTCCTGTGACCACATCAATGGTCCTTTACTTTCTTCTTTCTTATTTGTGTGTCTCTCCTTACTAACGGTCAGCCATTTTGTATTTTGTATTCTTATTGTATGTGTCTTCATTTACGCATGCGTATACCCCTATGTGTGTCTATGTTTAGTTAGTGTGTGTGTGTGGGGGGGGGTGAGTGCCTTTAATATTTGTATCTCCTGTTTATATACGTTCGTGTAATTTATTTTTTGGTAATTTTTATTTTGTTCATGTGTTTACACCTACTTATTATTATTATTATTATTATTATTATTATTATTATTATTATTATTATTATTCATTATTATTATTATTATTATTATTATTATTATTATTATTATTTTTATTTTTAATGTATATAGTTATTTACTTCCATTTGTTTATTTTTCTGTGTATTTTATTATGTTTTTAGTTTTGTTTATATTGTAACCAGTTTATGGGGATCCTCTTCTGTCATATTCTGTGGTTTGTGCTAGTGTTCCATTCCAGTTTCCTATTCAGGCTAGGTTTATCTTCTATTATGTGTGTAGCTTCCGTAATTTGTCTGATTGTTGCATCTGTTCTATGTGTGGACAAGATATTAACTTCTATGTTGTTGATTGAGCCCTCGTGTTCCTGCTCGGCATGTTGGTACAGAACCAATGAGCTCTTTCCTTCCTTAAGTCCTCTCCAATGTTCATTTACCCGAAATAAGATTAAGATTAATGTAAAATATAAATAACGCTGAAGCAAAGTAACACCAAATATATAGTGCGTGGGTTTTTATTGGCTAAACTGGCAAAATGACCATTCCTAAATACAACAATATCTGTTTCAACACACGATTTCACATCAGAAATCTTGCAAAACAAATATATAAACGTATATATATACTAGCTTAAGGTGACCCACTCTACGTGTGGGTGAGGTTGTGGTTGTTACTTTCTGTTGCTTCCATTCTGTTTCTTAGCGCTACATTGTCCCTCTTTGTTTCTCTCTCCTTTCTCTTTTCCCCACTCTCTTATTCTTCCTTTCTCTCGGACTTTCCCTCACTTTCTCTTACTCTTTATCTTTCTCTATCTATCTATCTCTCTGCCATTTATAAAAAAATTAGATTTCCGCGTTTAAATTACAAATCCGCTTCCACTTTAGCAAGTTGAAAATTTGATTGAAATCAGGCAAAAAGTATCCAATCTAGACCCCCAAAATCAATAAAATCCCAGTTTTCACACCAAAGCAACCACTGTAGCGCCAGAAAACGTCCCCCCAATCAATTTCCCCCCTCAAGTTACCCGCTCCTGTAAATTTGAATCCTCTTCCAGCCCCATTTAGACCCCTTTTTACATTAAAATCCAATTTGTGTCTACGTTTGCCTTCTTCATTTTATAGATAAGACTAGCTGAAGGTGACCCACTCTACATGTGGGTAAGAGTGTGGTTGTTACTTTTTGTTGCTTCCTTTCAACATGTAAAAAGCACCATTCGAATGTGGCCGATTGCAGCGCCGCCTTGACTGGCTTCTGTGCCGGTGGCACGTAAAAAGCCCCAACCGATCGTGGCCGCTGCCACCCCACCCTGGCATCTGTGCTGGTGGCACGAAAAAAGCACCCACTACGCTCACAGAATGGTTGGCGTTAGGAAGGGCATCCACCTGTAGAAACACTGCCAGATAAGACCGGAGCCTGGTGCAGCCTCCTGGCTTCCCAGACCCCGGTCAAACTGTCCAACCCGTGCTAGCACGGAAAACGGACGTTAAACGACGATGATGATGATGATGATTCTCCCTCTTTGTTTCTCTCTCACCTTCCCCACTCTCTTACTCTTCTTTTCTCTCAGACTCTCCCTCGCTTTATCTTACTCTCTATCTTTATCTATCTCTCTCCCATTTATAAACAACAAAAGATCTTGAGTAAGTTGAGAAATAAAATATTTAGAAAGATCAGTCATAAATATCAGGCAGTAACAACGGAAAGGTCTGCTTCAAGGCAGACAGCAAAACACTAACATTTAAATGGGACAGACAAACTTGCGAGCTGAATAAAAATAATAAAATATTGGAAACCAAAGTTTGAAGGGATAGAATCTGAGGATAGTAGAGTCACCATGGCTGGCATTTCTTAACGACGGACAGCAACGTTTTGACAGTTTAATGGCTGGCGTAAAATTTTGAACTTGATGTAAAAGAAAATCCCTAAACACCTAGTTTTGAAGTGATTCTTTCTCATGACAGTAGACTCACCATGGCAAGCATTCAAAACTTCTTCATCATGGACGGCAACACATTGACGATTAAAAGGCTGGCGCAAACTTTTTAGCTTGATGTAACAGAGAATTCCTAAACGCTCGCTCATTTAAATTTTAATCCCCTTCCAGCCCCATTTAGACCCCTTTTCACATTTTGGTTAATATAACCCGATTTCATTCGGGTTTACTGGGGCCACATTTTATAAGATGAGGAATTTTGTCCTAGAGGTCACACCTTTCATTTGAGGAAAAAAAATAGTTGTCATGCAAACTTGCCAGCACTTTTAACATAGTAGGTATGCATATTTTCAGCTCAACCAACCACATAATGCACACATTATTATATCATCATCATCATCATCATCATCGTTTAACGTCTGTTCTCCATGCTAGCATGGGTTGGACGGTTCGACCGGGGATCTGGGAAGCCAGAAGGCTGCACCAGGCTCCGGTCTTATCTGGCAATGTTTCTACAGCTGGATGCCCTTCCTAACGCCAACCACTCCGTGAGTGTAGTGGGTGCTTTTTACATGCCACCTGCACTGGTGCCAGGCGAGGCTGGCATCGGCCACGGTCGGATTGGTGCATTTTACGTGCCACCTGCAGGGAAGCCAGTCAAGGCGGCACTGGCTTCGGCCACAATTCGGATGGTGCCTTTTACGTGCCACCGACACGGAAGCCATATATATATATGTATATATGTGTGTGTATGTGTGTGCGTGTTGGAGTCTCTCTCATACGCGAGCATTGACGCTGAATTCGACTGGTAACATTGTATTTGTTGAAATAGTTGTGAGCTGCTGGAGTTATTTCTCTGACGGGTAATAGGAATTTCGATATCCTCCAAGGAAACGAACTGTTGACCCAGACAATTAGAATTAATTTTAATAAAAGCATCAATTTAAGAAAAAATAATAAAGTAGTAAAAAATGAAAATTTAGCACGAAAAATTTGCAGGGTTCTAAATAAATGTTAAAATGTTATAGATACAAAGAACCTACGTTGTATTTATTGTCATGATTGTGTGTTGGTGGTGGCGATGGTAATTCTCTCTATGAATGCAGACAGATACATAAAAGAATGCCGAAGTTATGGGAAGGTAGGAAATACAGTGAGTGAAAAAGTGCTGGGAAGAGAGGAGATAGCGAGAGTGAGTTGAGGAAGACAGATACATTAAAGAACGTGAGTGGACTTGTCAAAGTGGGTTTTTGGCCCTAGCAACGACACCTTTTAAGATAGGGATTTCTAAGGTAGCCCACGTGCATCGTCACCTCATTTTACATGTCCCTGTAAATTTTGGAGTGAATCCGACGGGATGTAGTGGCCTTGAAAGCGATCCAAGCGGTAAAAACGCATTTCAGTTTTATATATAGAGACTAGCTGAAGGTGACCCGCTCTACGCGCGGGTAAGAGTGTGGTTGTTACTTTCTGTTGCTTCTTTTCAGCACGTAAAAAGCACCATCCGAACGTGGCCGATTGCAGCGCCACCTTGACTGGCTTCTGTGCCGGTAGCATGTAGTAAAAAGCCCCAACCGATCATTGCCTTTGCGAGACCCCCTGGCACCTGTGCCGGCGGCATGAAAAAAGCACCCACTACACTCACAGAGTGGTTGGCGTTAGGAAGGGCATCCACCTGTAGAAACACTGCCAGATCAGACTGGAGCCTGGTGCAGCCTCCTGGCTTCCCAGACCCCGTAAAATTTTGAACTTGATGCAAAAGAAAATCCCTAAACACCAAGTTTTGAAGTGATTCTTTCTCATGACAGTAGACTCACCATGGCAAGCATTCAAAACTTCTTCATCATGGACGGCAACACATTGATGATTAAAAGGCTGGCGCAAATTTTTTAGCTTGATGTAACAGAATTCCTAAACACTCGCTCATTTAAATTTTAATCCCCTTCCAGCCCCATTTAGACCCCTTTTCACATTTTGGTCAATATAACCCGATTTCATTCGGGTCTACTGGGGCCACATTTTATAAGATGAGGAATTTTGTCCTAGAGGTCACGCCTTTCATTTGAGGAAAAAAAAAGTTGTCATGCAAACTTGCTAGCACTTTTAATATAGGTGTGCATATTTTCAGCTCAACCAACCACATAATGCATACATTATATATATATATATATATATATTATATATATATATATATACATATATATATACACATTAAATATATATATGTACATATATACGCATTATATATATATGTGTGTGTGTGTATACACAGTATATATACAAATGTATAAAAATTATATATATATATATAAATATATATATAAATACAGATATATACACTTTGTATATATACATTATATATACATATTTATATATAGAACACACACACACACACAAATAAATTAACCTAATAAATATCTGATTCATAATATTTGTTCTCATGATTGTGTGGTGGTGATGATGATAATTCTCTCTATGAATGCAGACAGACATAGAGAGAGAGAGAGAGAGAGAGAGAGAGAGAGAGTGACAGTGCTGGTGAAGGCGGCAGGGGAAAGATAGATGCTGCGAAACAACGTTATAGAGAGAAAGTGAAAGGAAGGGAGGAAAGAGAGAGAGTCAGAGGAAGACAGGCAGATAAGAGAATGAGAGAAGACTTGTCAAAGTGTGCGTTTTTTGCCCTAGTAAGCACACCTTTTAAGATAGAGATTTCTTGCATCCTCACCTCATGTTACATGTCCCTGTAAATTTTGGAGTTGATCCGACGGGATCTAGTGACCTTTAACCCATTCTCAATGCCAAAACCAGACAAACTTTTTGCATTTCAGAATTATAATATAGAGATACACACACACATATACATATATATATATATATATATATATATATATACATACATACTCACTCAGACACACATATATACACCCACACAAATACATATTTACATATATTAGGCACAGGAGTGGCTGTGTAGTAAGAAGCTTGCTTCCCAACCACATGGTTCCAGGTTTAGTCCCACTGCAGGTTTAGTCCCAAGTGGAAGACACTTGGGCAAGTGTCTTCCACTATAGCCTCAGGCCGACCAAAGCCATGTGAGTGGTTTTGGTAGACGGAAACTGAAAGAAGCCCGTCATATGTATATATACATATATATGTATGTGTGTATTTGTTATTTATGTCTGTGTTTGTCTGCCTACCACCTCACTTGACAACCGATGTTACATCACCGTCATTAGCGGTTCGGCAACAAAATTAAGTGTTGGGGTTGATTTATTCGACTAAAGGTGGTGCTCCAGCATAGCCACAGTCAAAGGACTAAAACAGGTAAAAGAATATATATAAACATATATATACGATAGGTTTCTTTCAGTTTCCATCTTGCAAATTCACTCACAATGCTTTGGTCGGCCTGAGACTATAGTGGAAGATACTTTCTCAAGGTGTCACACAGTGAGACTGAACCCAGAACCATGTAGTTGGGAAGAAAGCTTCTTATCGCCCTGCCACGCCTGCACCTATATATGTGTGTGTCCTTGTGAAGGTGCACGGCTCAGTGGTTAGAGCGTTGAGCTTACGATCGTGAGGTTGTGAGTTTGAATCCTGGACTGGGCTGTGTGTTGTGTTCTTGAGCAAGACACTTTATTTCACATTGCTCCAGTTCACTCAGCTGATGTCACAGGTGTCAAGCTGTATCGGCCTTTGATTTCCCTTGGATGACATCGGTGGTGTGGAGAGGGGAGACCGGTATGCATGGGCGACTGCTGGTCTTCTATAAACAGCCTTGCCCAGACTTGTGCCTGGGAGGGTAACTTTCTAGGTGCAATCCCATGGTCAGTTGTGACCAAAGGGGGTCTCAGCAGGTGTCATTGTGTCTGTGTTGCCCCACCAACACTTGACACCTGGTGTTAGCGTGTTTACATCCCCATCACTTAGTGGTTCAATAAAGCAGACCAATGGAATAAGTAGTAGGTTTAAAAAAATAAGCCCTTGGGTCAATTCGTTTAATTAAAAACCCTTCAAGGTGATGCCTTGTGTGATTACAGTCAAATGATTGAAACAAGTAAAAGATAAAAGACATATGATTTAATATACACAGTATTAAGATAGGAGGTGCTAATAGCTTCATGCTTTGGAGACACAAGTCTAGGTAGATTCTTATAAGCACACCTTGTGTCTCCAAGCAATCTACAGGCTCTGACCACATGACCTGTTCATTTCCACAAATCAAGATGTTGGAAGAAGAGGAATCACGAGGAGAAGAAGGTAGATGCAAAATGTGGGAGGGTGAAAAGAATAGGACCCATATTCTATTTTTAGCATTTTCTTGATAAAGGGAATGCCAAAGATAGAATTTTGGTATAAAACGATCGAAAAATATTGGTAATCGAGCAGTGTTCTCAAAGCCACTCACCTGACGATGTGCAGGTACACCACTGGATCATATTTATATAGCAATACGTATAATATGTGAAACAGTAACTAACAGCAAATGCTAATGCACAAAAACAGTTGTGATTGTGATTAAAGCCTGTTCATTCCATCTTCTTGTATTATAAATCTTTTTTTTGTGAGTGTGAATTCTAATGGATTTCCACATGTATATTTCAGTAAAAGTAGAACTCCTGCTGTATGTTAGCACATGGTAGCTGATGACTGTAGAACACCTTTGAAATGCATATTATAAGGTTATTGCCCAGATGATATTAATTATATATATCTATATATGTATACATGTGTAGATGTGTGTGCATATATATGTGTGTGTCTCCATCTCTCTCTCTCTCTCTCTCTCTATATATATATATATATATATATATATATATATATATTATATATATATATATAATATATATTATAATATATATATAATATATATATATATTATATATATTATATATAATATATATATATATATTATATATATATATATATATATTACACACATACATGTGTTACCGTGTGTGTGTGTCTGTTGATTCTTCAAGATGCTTAAATTACAGAACTAATATATTTGTTTACAATGTAAAAAATATTTCTTTTTCTCAAAAACTCTAAATGCAACAAGTCATAAGCATATATTTATGAATCTAGAACTGACTCTTATCCATATTGCACCTTCTCTTAATTACGTTTTCATATTTTTCAAGCCAGTAATATATTATTTATTTGAACAATATTCACATACTGTGTGTACTCTCAAAATATTAGGGTACCATATTTTCTAGCAAATCCCAAACAGAATAAACAGCCAAAAAAGGTAAGTCAAGAACAAGAAAACTTTGGAGGACCAAAAATTCCATGTAAAATGCATCAACATTTGAAAACATAATGACAATGTTTGAATGTTTACACAATATGTTATGTTGACTTGTATGCTGGAGAATACAGTATTAGATTTATTTGTATTGGAATGGTTAAATATACTCCTAGTGAGAAATTCTTCAAATTATTATCTTTAACTCTTAATTAAATACACCTTTGTTGGTTACGGTTTGGGATCTCAAAGAAATTTGAAGTGTATGTCCTTTCATATATGTATCTGTTAAAGAGTCAGCTTGTGCATGTGTCTGGGGAAGGAGAACTAAAGCCACTGTAGTTGTTGATATGATTGTGTAGCCCAGGGTCAGCACTGATAAAGAAGACCCAGTTGAATGACCAGATGTGATCCACTGGTCTGCAAAGGCCTTATTTCTCTGTTGAATTAAGGACTATACTACACATTCTGGGAAGTTGATTGCCATTTTCGCACATTCTTTAATGTAGGTATTCTTAAAGTGGGTGGTACTGTGTCTTGGTGGGGGACAGTGAACAGTTTTTTTATGGGTCTTGGAGACAAAGGGGATGATAGGGGGTAGCAATTGATTCCTCTGCACCATTTGTTTTGTAGTCTTTGTTTCCTATTTAAACTTTAAAAACTATTTAACCCTTTAACATTTAAACTGGCCAAATCCTGTCCAAATATTCAAACTGTTTTATCCTCCAACTGGCCAGATCAGGCTTCTCACATATACCCTACAATGTCATTCTAAAGATATACAATCACATCTTTGAAATCTTGATGCTGAAAAATTGAAAAATTGAAAACAAAGTAAATTAAGGCAGTGCTCTAGCATCGCCGAAGTCAAATGAATGAAACAAGTAAAAGAATACACACACACACACACACACACCACTTATGCTTGTAATCAATAAAGTATAGTTTAAAAGACATTCTTGAGATTTGTAGGTATTTCCATACACTCAATTAAGACAGTCACTGCACCTGTACTTTAGATAGCGTACTGACCTGTGAATGCATATATATGGATACGTACATATGATATATTTAATTTTGCAGAATCATAGCAAGGGGGTGTTGAGAAAGTATTAGTAATAGAATGTGAAGGTGGATAACAGATAAAAGTGTTTAAGAAGCAGTAATCTATTATATCATTTTATTTCCACAAAGTTGCAAGATGGAGTAACTAAACACTCAGACATAGCTGTTGTTACTATTGTTGTTGTTGTTGTTGTTGTTTAGCTTCAGATCAACCCTGATCAAGTAGATACATAATCAAATGAATTCAAATTGCGACCAACTCATCATTTTAGGGGATGTCCATTCTTTGCTGATTTCTGTAACCTAGAGCCAGTGCTCTTATTTGATCTATCAGTCCAGTGGGGTAGCTTTGACTGAGGAGACACAAAATAAGATCGAAACACCACTGTCTCAAAGTCCCTTCACATATGCTATAAATTCATATACTCTAATGGGAGGAAATGTTCTCTGATGACGAAAAATCAACAGTGCTTAGATATTTATGTTTGAAACTGCCAGAATGAATTGAGATTGGAGAGATGAGTTATTGTTTGGATTCTCACCATTCCACGTGCAACAGATGAATTCTTATCTGTTTGGCAGACATCACCCATCAGCTGATAACATTTATTTGGGAATTTCCATAAACAAAAGACTGCTCTCATTAAATTCATCAGTCCAATGGAATATCTTTGATTGAAGAGATATACAACAAAGTAGAAATGCTGTGGTGTCTCACAGTTTCCTTACTCTGGTGAATTGTGTTTGTTATTATCATTTATCAGCTAAAGGAAGGTGGTGTTCTCTGATGATGAAAAACAACAATCAGATATTCACGTTCAAATCTGCCCAAATGTATTAACAATAAATGGTTATGTTATTGTTTGAACTCTTACTGTTCTGCATGTACCTCATGAATTGTTAACAATATTTATTGTTTTTCTCTTTCACAAAAGAAAAGAAAAAAGATTGGGGTACTCTTTTACTTGTTTCAGTCATTTGACTGCGGCCATGCTGGAGCACTGCCTTTAGTCGAGCAAATTGACCCCAGGACTTATTCTTTGTAAGCCTAGTACTTATCCCATCAGTCTCTTTTGCCAAACTGCTAAGCTATGGTGATATAAACACACCACCATCAGTTGTCAAGCGATGTTGGGGGGACAAACACACACACATACATACATATATATATATATATGTGTGTTATGGCTGCCCCCTCGTTATCGAGTATGGCCATTGCACGAAGCTTAACTGTTACTGGTGCTGTGATTGAATGTGACTTTTTAGCCCAGCTAAAGATTTACAATATCTTGTACAAAATTGGCAACTAAAACCTTTACTGGTAATAGCCGGCTGTAGTTGTAACTGGGCTTCATGTACCTTTGCATGTCGTTTAAGTCCTTCTGCCGAATTACACTCTCTTCCACATGCCCAACAGATATGATTAGTATGGTGTGTTACACCACCACCAGTGGCCAGGTTGTCACTCATCTGTCTCGTTTTATGACTACAAAGATGACTCTTGAGTCCAGCTTTACTGAGGCAGGGTCTTGCACAGACATTGCATGTCAGCATCAAAGGAAGACCCTTCCCTTCTGGAAGTGTAACAGCAATGCCCTTCCTGACATCCCTCCTTACTTTCTCATGTGCAACTCGAGATTTCTCAAAAGTGGCTGTCCCCTCATGAACAATCCTTCTCTACCTGCTACGATCAATAGCTATGCCTTCCCATGTGTCAGGAGAGATGCAAGCATCTCTTAAGGAAGCCTTCGGCAAGTCCTTATACCTCTTTTGGTTTATATGGAGGTTGTTCTCCTTTAGCTAACTTTCCATAAAAGAGTTGTTTTGGCATCCTTGAATCCTTCATTCTGACCAGATGACCACTCCATCTGAGCCTTTGCTTTAACACAAGAGCTTCTATACTTTCACACCGAGAGCCTTCCAATATTTCAAGATCATTGGTGCGGTCCTTCCACTTAGTGCCATAGATCCATCTGAGGCACATCTGATGGAAATGTTCTAGTTGTTTAAGGTGACCCACCACTCGCAGGCATAGAGAAGAGAAGGGAGCACATATGCCTTGTACACCTTTATCTTTGTCTTTCTGCATATATCTCACCGACTCCAGAGGCGCTTTTCTAGCCTTCCGAAAGCAACACTTGCTTTCCTAATTCTATATGGAATTTCATCATCCAAATTGCTATATCTATTAATAGTGCTTCCCAGGTAGACAAACTGATCAACTACATCAAGTCGTTTACCATACACATAGATATTTGGTACACTATACTGCTTACCAGGGGCAGGTTGATGCATGACAACAGTTTTCTTGAGATTAACTGTCAATCCTAAGGCAGTGCAAGCATCAGAGAATGCATTCAAAATGTGTTGCATATCAATCTCTGTGTGTGCTACTAGCTCACAATCATCTGCATACAAAAGGTCTCTTATGATAGAGGTAAATATCTTTGTTTTTGCAGCAAGGCGCCTGATATTAAATATGCTGCCAGAGGTTCGATAATGGACGTAAACACCGTAACTGTAGTTTCTGAATGCAATACAGAACACCATCGCGAAATATATGGAAAATAGGGTCGGTGCCAGAATATCCCCGTTTCACTCCATTTTGTATTGAAATGGGCTCTGACATTTTCCCTCTAACATTCACCCTACCATTCATGTCTTCATGAAAAGACCTAACCAAAGCAAGGAACTTTTCAGGACACCCAAGTTTCTGGAGGACTTTCCACAATGCTTTTCTATTGACGGTACCAAAGGCTTTTGTCAGATCGACAAAAACCTGATACAAATCCAGACCCTGTTCCACACACTTTTCCTGAAGTTGTCTAGCTGAAAAGATCATATCAGCAGTGCCATGTCCCACACAAAAGCCAGATTGACTTTCTGGAAGAACACAATCTGCAATGTATTTCAGCAGACGATCCAGAAGTATCCTGCATAAAACCTTTCCAACGGCAAACAGCAATGATACTCCCCTATAATTACCACAATCATTCCTGTTGCCCTTTCCCTTATACAGGACCACCATTACTGCATCTCTCCAGTCCTCAGGTACAGATTCACTAGTCCATATATTACCAAACAAAGAGTGAAGTTTCTGCAGAATTTTCTCACCACCATGCTGTAACAACTCCGCATGTATGCCATCCATACCCAGAGACTTCCCATTATTCAACCTTGAGACAGCCATTGCAACTTCTTTCAACTTTGGTGGTTCTGCGAGTGCTGCCTTCTCAGGCAATCCAGGGATGAGATTGAGAACATCCTCACTAACTACAGACTGCTGATTCAAAAGTTCATCAAAGTGTTCTTGCCTCCTTCACGGAATTCCTTGTGAATCACGAAGAAGTTCTTCACCATCCCTGCTTCGGAGTGGTGTCATCAGGGAAGATGTTGGTCCATAAACTTCTCACAAGAGACCATACAACAGCTTTGTGTTATTGTAATCTGATGCCGCCTGTATCTCATCAGCCTTCTTACTCCACCATGTATCCCTCATCTCTGAGAGCCTTTGCCTCACACGTGATTTTATGTCCTTGAGTTCCCTATGCAATACTTCCCTTTCCTGTGACTTTGCTGACAAATAGCGTGACGAAGTACATCTTTTATCAGCCAATAAATCATCTATATGTTCATCATTTTCTTTGAACCAATCTTGATGCTTTCTTTGTATCAATCCCAGAACTTTCTTGCCTATATCATAAACTGACTTTTTAAGGGTCAGCCAATCCTCCCCAATATCTGCAGCATTCATTTCCTCTCGTAAAGTTCGCTTCACACTATTATACTTAAGACAATCAACATTCAGTCTTTTAGGCAGGGTAATCCCTGCAGCTCGGATTTTATGTTTTGTGACTAATTTCATTTTTGCGCTGACTAGGCGGTGGTCAGCCCAACAATCAGCTCCACGAAGAACACGAACACACTGCACATCCTGTCTGTCACGCACCCTAACTAGGATGTAATCCAGAATATGCCATTCTTCAGATGCAGGGTGCATCCATGTAATCTTAAGCTTATTCTTTTGTTGAAACATGGTATTGGTAACACACAGACGCAGCTCCTCACACATCTGCAGCAAAAGCATGCCATTACTATTACACTTCCCCACCCCATGCTTTCCAATTACAGTCCATGTGTTAAAATCCCTACCCACTCTAGCATTAAAGTCACCCAGTACGATGACTTTGTCTGCCCAAGGGATATTTCTTATAATGCCATTCAAAGCATGGTAGAAAGAAAGTTTTTCGTCATCAGTATAGCACATAGTTGGAGCATACACACTCACCAAGGTCATATTACTCTTTTTACTCTTTTACTTGTTTCAGTCATTTGACTGCGGCCACGCTGGAGCACCGCCTTTGGTCGAGCAACTCGACCACGGGACTTATTCTTTGTAAGCCCAGTACTTATTCTATCGGTCTCTTTTGCCGAACCGCTAATATAATTTCCTTTAGCCAAAGGAATTCTCATGGACATAAGATGCTCGTTAATTCCAACTGGGAATTCTTCCAACTTGTCCACAAGAGTAGTCTTAACAGCAAATGCCACTTCAGCTTCTCCTCTAAACTCTTCATTCCTCCCTTTCCAAAAGAATGTATATTTTCCACAAGATTCTGTAAGATGACCATCTCCAGGTAATCTCATCTCAGATAAAGCAACGATGTCAAGATCATAGCGTTGAAGCTCCCTTGCAACAAGCACAGTCCTTCTTTCGGGACATTTAGAGGACTTGCGGTCAAGCAGTGTCCGTACATTCCAACAGCCAATATTCACTATTTTCTTTGGTTCTATCAAAGTAGCATGATAACGGCCGGGTTCAGACTGTGATGCTCTGGAGCCCCTGCCGGGCCAGACTCTTTCAGATGATGTGGTTCCAGAGTCCTTACTGCCATTTATTTTTATACTGTTTTGGTACATCATTGAATTTTTTGCTTTTTAAGGCTACAGCCAGCCATTCAGTTGAGACTCAAGTGCCATCAATAATCATGAATTAGTTAATCAATTTAATCAATCAATCAATGTTGTTATCGTGCAATACCTGTGCAAAAAGATTTTTTTAAAGTGAGGAAAGGCTGTGCACTGAGTCAATCCCACTCACTAAGCAAAGCAGCCATAATCTGAAAAGAAGAACAAGTCAACATCATCGGTAACCACTGAGCCGCAGGTTTTATGTTGGAGTTATCCCAATTACCTGAGTTACCTTCTCCTAGAAGGATGCCCTAACAAAGGCTAGGAATCCTTCACTCCCAATGGTTTAACCGCGCGATTGGGTATTCAATCCGATTATTTCTATGTCCCCACGCATGATACGGCCTTAAGCCTTAAGAAAAAAAAAATTACACATTAATTGGATGGCCGTTGACTCTCAAGAGTTCCTCCGCCCTTTGACGGGTTTTGTTTTTCATCCCGCAGGGTGTCCAATAAACACCCTCCTCACCAAGCAAGCTTGGTGGGGTTGCCGGTTTAGTCGCCGACGACCCAACCATATAAATACATATATATATGACGGACTTCCTTCAGTTTCCGTCTACCAAATCCACTCACAAGGCTTTGGTCGGCCCGAGGCTATAGTAGAAGACACATGCCCAAGGTGCCACGCATTGGAAATGAACCCGGAACCATGTGGTCGGTAAGCAAGCTACTTACCACACAGCCACTCCGGTGCCTATGATGAAGTTGATTAAGCTGCTATTTCTTGAAGGTCAGGGGACCATGAAGAGGCTCAGTTGTTGACTCATCATTGCTGATGCTATTGTCGTTGTTGTTGTTGGCATCATTGTTGTAGCATTAGCTACTACTTGTTTGTTGTTGTTGCTGCTGTTGTTGTAGCTGTTGCTAGTGGTGCTGCTGCTGCTGTCGATATTATTGTTGCTGCTGTCGATATTATTGTTGCTGCTGCTGTTGATGATGATGACGATGATGGGAGTAGTACTGGCACTTTAGTTATACGTATAATGATTACAACATGACCCAGAAGGAATGTGCAAATTGCACCGCATTTGTGGAATTCCTTGAGTGGTGTCTAAGACTCACCGATGCCAGCTGAATCTCATGACAGCACGAATAAACAGACTCAGCTAAACAGTGGGTGGTTCGATGGTGATGCACCGTTAGAACGGTGTTACACTTACATATGTCAGTCTAGTCTTACCGCTAGTGTTTTATTCCACCCACCACCACCGACACCCACCCTACCACTACCACCACCATCATGGTAGTCATTGCTATTTCTGCACCCCCCTCCATCACCACCGCTCATCTGCATTACCCTTCTGCTACTGTAAGGGTGGGGGTGGGGTGGGGTAGCGGGTGTGGGTGGGTTGGAGGGTGGGGGGAAGCGAGGGTGGGGAGATATTGGTTGAATAATAAATTTTAGCCTACAACATAATGACAAGGATGATAGGAGTGGGGGGCATTTGTGACATTTGTAGGGGTGGGTTTGTAGTGGTGGTGGTGGTGGTGGCAGGGGATATTATTGTTGTTGGTGCAGATGATGGGGTAAGTGTTGTTGTTGCTGTTGTTGATGGCATGGTAGTGATAGATGGGAGGGTGTACTGGTGAGGACTGGTGGTGGTTGAGCGGGATGGGATTGGGAATTGGGTATTATTGCTGTTGGTGGTGTGAGTGATAGTGTTGTTGTTGTTGTTGTTGGCAGTGGTGGTGATGATCATGGTTACAGTGGTGGGGTAGGTGTATATGTATCAGTGACGTCAGTGGTCTGGGTAGTTGTACTTATTAGAGGCAACAGTAACCTTAATGTAGTTGTAACTGTAGTAGTAGTGGTGCAGCAGCAGCAGTAGTAGTAGCAGCAGCAGCAGCAGTAGTAGCAACAGCAGTAGTAGTAGCAGCAGTAGTAGCAACAGCAATAGTAGTAGCAGCAGTATTAGTAACACTAACAACAGCAGTAGCAGTAGTAGGAGTACTAGTAGTAGTAGTAGCAGCAGCAGCAGCAGCAGCAGCAGAAGTAGCTACAGCAGCAGCAGCAGCAGCAGCAGCAGCAGCAGCAGTAGTAATAGTAGTAGTAACAGTAGCAGCGGCAGCAGCAGTACAGAATAATTGTTTGGTTAGAGGTGGTGCTGCAAAATTCCCGTTCGGAATATATAGTTTTCTATGTGACAACTAGTCACTGATCTCTAAATTAGAAAATTACTCTTTGTAAATCTCACAATGAGAGATATTCCACAACAGCCGAACAATTATTCTATGCTGATGAAGGGAAATAACCTGGAAATCGCGATACATAGATATTGTTTTGGGCTGAGTAGGGGTGCTGGCAGAAATGTTAGCATGTTGGGTGAAATGCTTAGCAGTATTTCATCTGCTGTTACATTCTGAGTTCAAATTCCGCTGAGGTCGACTTTGCCTTTCATCCTTTCAGGGTCGATAAATTAAGTACTAGTTACGCACTGGGGTTGATGTAATCGACTTAATCCCTTTGTCTGTGCTTGTTTGTCCCCTCTACGTTTAGCCCCTTGTAGGCAATAAAGAAATAAGGTGTGCTAGATTCCCTTGTTCAAAAGTGTCTCCTGGAGCTAAATTACAGCAACATTCATCCTAAACCAGGACTGCCATGTTATGTTGGAAACAACCTTTACAGCAGCAGCTCCAATATTCTTTATATGTTTTCCAAAGCTCTTGGAAACTGCTCCTAATGCTCCCGTTACCACTGGCATCACCATTATTATTATTATTATTATTATTATTATTATTATTATTATTATTATTGTTATTATTATTATTATTATAATCATCATTGCTTTTATTAAAGTGGTGAGCTGGGTGAATTGTTAGCACACTGGGTACAATGCTTAGCAGCATTTTGTCCATCTTTCTGTTCTGAGTTCAAATTCTGCCAAGGTCAACTTTGCCTTTCATCTTCAAGGAATCGATAAAATAAGTACCAGTTGAGTACTGGGGTCGATATAATCACCTTACCCCCTCCCAGAAATTGCTGGCCTTGTGCCAAAATTTGAAACCATCATCATTATTATTATTGAGTGTGAGAGCAGTGCATGCCATCAAAGTGACACTGAGATACAAATATATGATGCTCAATACACCCATCATGACTACCCATCTGATAAGGGTACATCAGGCACATTGCATCACAACCATATGTACACAACATGTTGATCTCATGTCAAGATAAACAGCGCATGACTTTGCAGGTGGGGCTCAGTTATAATTTCCTGCAGGTCGATTAGTCTATCCCAATCAAAAGGACCCTGAATAAGGTTTGTTTAAGGATAATTAACATGTATATCGCATCTGTCATCTACTATCACTTGACCCTTATGTCTTGTCCTGGCCACCATCTGATTATACTGGAGTATATACTCTTCTGCTTCTTGTGGAAGGGATGCATCCCAATGGTCAGGCAGTTTGTCTGCTGAGTGATGGCCTGGGCAAGCTCTGGTTGATTACGTGCTGAGGTTACATCTCCAGTGCTTCCTTGTTGGTGAACAGGTGTAGTTGCCAAACACTTATTTCTGCAGTTAGTTTCTTTAATGGAGCTGGTTATAATAGACACAGGTTCGTGTGTCACATAGCTAGCTAGAGGCGATGGCCTCTTGGAGCTAATCAATGGCAGCTTTCGTCCTATATTTATGGACTGCCATATTAGCTTGGCGATAACTATTAATATATCATCATCATCATCATCATCATTTAACGTCCGCTTTCCATGCTAGCATGGGTTGGACGGTTCAACTGGGGTCTGGGAAGCCCGAAGGCTGCACCAGGCCAGTCAGATATATATATATATATCATCATCATTTAATGTCCATTTTCCTTGCTAGCATGGGTTGGACGGTTCGACTGGGGTCTGGGAAGCCAGGAGGCTGCACCAGGCTCCAGTCTGATCTGGCAGTGTTTTTACAGCTGGATGCCCTTCCTAATGCCACCACTCTGTGAGTGTAGTGGGTTCTTCTTATGTGCCAGGGGAAGCTGACAGCGGATATATATATATATATATATATATATATTATATATATATATATATATATATATATATATATATATATATATATATATATATATATATATATATATATATATATATATATATATATATATATATTGGGACTATGACCCGGCAACGTGCATGCGCACATACACGCGAGTACTGTTCAAATCTCCGACCAATCACATACAGCTAGCTGGCATTCAATTGGCGTATCAAGTTTTGGGCATTTTGATTGGGTTTTGGATAGAAAATTCACAAAAAAGTCACTTCTATAGATTTTTTAATGGCTTTGTGGGGTGACTGGGGAAATATAAAGATGTGCACAACCCCTCTTGGACGGTTTTGAATGACCATAGAAAGTGTGAGCCCTCTAACTGAAAAATTGTGGATTTTGTATAAAGGACACACACACAGACATTTTGCCATTTATATATATAGAGATAAGATGGGCTTCTTTCAGTTTCCATCTACCAAATCCACTCACAAGGCTTTGGTCGGCCCAAAGCTATAGTAGAAGATACTTGCCCAATGGTCCATGCAGTGGGACTGAACCTGGAACCATGTGGTTGGTAAGCAAGCTACTTACCACACAGCCACTCCTGTGCCTTTACATCCAGAGTTGAAACTCTACCAAGATGGACTTTGCCTTTCATCCTTTCAAGGTTGATACAATAAGTACCAGTTGATACGGGGATGATGATGATGATGGTGGTGGTGGTGGTGGGGGGTCGATGCAATCGATTACCCCCCACACACACACACTTCCTCTGGAATTGCTGGCCTTGTGCCAAAATTGGAAACCATTATTACTTTATTATTATAAATCCCCCGTTATTGTTTTGTTTTGCGTTTCACTCCATCAGAAAGTACCACAGACACACCGATGCTGGCTGCAAAACTATGTCATCGCCAACATATATATATCGGATCAACTTAAGCACTTCGTAAAGTTGCTGCCAAGTGTCCATTGAATTTAATGGAATAACCATTTGTAGAATTGAATTTCTGAAGAGAAAGAGACTTACAATAGACCTAACTTGGTGCTTTCTTCTTTCGCTCACTCAGAAATTCTAAGAAAATTTTCATAGCTCACTCTTATCATAATGTTCTCTAAGCCAGACAAATGTTGTTGTTGCTGTTGTTGTTTGTCATTTTATTGTACTGTTATTTTCTTTTCTTCTGGCTTTCATTTTTTTCTTAACTGCTGCGGCTTCATCTTCTCCTCCTCTTCCTCCTCTTCCATCTCCCAGTTTTCTTCTTCTTCTTCTTCTTCTTCTCTTCTTCTTCTTCTTCTTCTTCTTCTTCTTCTTCTTCTTCTTCTTTCTCCCCTTCCTTTTTCTTCTCATCATCATCCAGGTTGCCTTCTTCCTCTTCACCCTTCTCATGTTCCTCCTCCTCCTCCACATCATCATCATCATCATCAACATCAAAGCAATCAACACTTGCCTCATTTCTCATGGTGTGCATGTGTGTGTGTGCTTGTGTGTGTGCATGCGTGTGCGTGTGTGTGAGCTTTCATATCTGATTGTTGAAATCTTGATTGCTTCATCTCATTATCTACTGCCACCATCATTGCTGCTGCTGCTGCTGCTGCTGCTGCTGCTGCTGCTGCTGCTTCTTCTTCTCTTCTTCTTCTTCTTCTTCTCTTCTTCTTCTTCTACTACTACTACTACTACTACTACTACTACTACTACTAACTACCTAATAATAATAATAATAATAATAATAATAAGAAGAAGAAGAAGAAGAAGAAGAAGAAGAAGAAGAAGAAGAAGAAAGCAATAATAAGAATACCAACACATCCTTCATCACCAGCACCAACACCTACACCACCACTACCACCACCAACAACAACAACAACACTAATAATAATAATAATAATAATAATAATAATGATAATAATAATAACGACAATATGAATAGTATTATTAATAATACCATCATCATCATCATTATTATTATCCAGTTTGATGATATCTAAAAGTAAAAATCTTCCTTAATACCGACACTAATCCTTTCTACCCCTGCTGCCACTTCCTCCACCAATACCAAGAATACTGCTGCTGCTGCTGCTACTACTACTACTACTACTACTACTACTACTACTACTACTACTACTGCTACTACTACTGCTACAGAATAAAAGTAACCATTTCCGTTTGAGCCGCCTGCTATTATTCTCATGAACGACTGCATCATCACCACCACCACCAACAACAACAACACCAACACCGTCATGATCTCCCCACCACCACCACTACCACTTTCTTCATGTCTACTGCCGTTCCTTTTGGTCTGTGGAAAAAGACAGGAATAAAAATTCTATTTCAAAAGTGTTCCAATTTGTATCTTAATCTTAACGATGATAACGTGACTTTTTCTGTTCCACATACCAAACTGACCTTTATTGAAACAATGGAGATTTACTATTTATAAAAAAATATTGGCTAATTAAAAGAATTATATATTTGCTCAACCCACATCTGGTGTACGGCAGGGAAGGCGCATAACTTAGTGGTTAAGGTGTTTGGCTTGCAATCGTAAGGTCATGAGTTCAATTCCTGGTGGTGCATAGTGCTCTTTGAGTTCCTTCCCCAGTCATAGATTCATATGTCCAGTTTCTTGGCTTCCATGGAGTATATATATTCCCTGTTTGGACGGGATGCCGGTCTGTTGTAAGATTACTCCTTTTTGCCAGCTGAGTAGACTGGGGTAATGCAAAATGGAGTGTTTTGCTCAAGAACCCAACACGTCGCCCAGTCCAGGAATCGAAACCGCAATCTTACAATCATGAGTTCAACAGCTCTAACCACTTAGCCACATACCTTCACTTGTGCTCCTTCAGCAAGACACTTTATTTCAAATTGCTTTAGTTCACTCAGCTGGCAAAAATGAGTAATTGAAAAGGGCCACATTCTGTGTGTCATGCTGAATCTCCCTGAGAGATGCCAAATGCACTTTTGCTGAAGGACAAGCAGCCAAAGCCCAAAAGCGGAACAGACGCAATGCCAAATGGACAAGATGCCAAAAAGACATACAAAAATTAAAATATATGATAATTATTTTATTCCTACAATATGACCATTTGACGGTCTCAATTGGTCATTAAACTATGTAGGTAGGAATGGGTTTTTGTTTTATCATTGTGTCTGTTTAGATTTATGCCCATTTGCCATTCTGTCCATTTGGCTTTAGATCTCTTCAGCATTGTGTCCATTCAGCTTTACATCTGTTTTGCATTGTGTCTTTTTGGCTTTATGCCTATTCAGCATTGTGTCCGTTCAGCTTTATGTCCATTCAGCTTTATATCTGTTCGACATTATGTCCTTTTGGCTTTATGTCCATTCATCATTGTGTTCATTCAGCTTTATGTCCGTTTGGTATTGTGTCCATTCGGCTTTATATCTGTTCAGCATCGTGTCCGTTCGGCTTTATGTCCATTCAGCATTGTGTCCATTTGGCTTTATGTCCCTCAGAATTCTGTCCATTTGGCTTTATGTCCATTCATCATTGTGTTCATTCAGCTTTATGTCCATTTGGCATTGTATCCATTCAGCTTTATATCTGTTCGGCATTGTATCCATTTGGCTTTATGCCTGTCTGAGATTGCGTCCATTCGGCTTTATATCTGTTCAGGATTGTGTCCATTCAGCTTTATGTTCCTCGGAATTGTGTCCATTTGGCTTTATGCCTGTCTGGCATTGTGCCCATTTAGCTTTGTGTCCATTCAGCTTCTTGGCTGTGGCTTCTTCCCCTTCGACAAAAGTACATTTGGCATCCTGTCTTCACATGGTCAGTAGAGTGCTCAGCATCTTGCATGTATATTTCACAAGCAGACTGTTCCATTGGTCAGATCAACAGGAACCCTTCACATGATAACCAATGGAGTGCCAGTGTATTACAGTTTTGTTCTTGTTGTTGTTGTCAGCTTCAATGAGTAAAGGTCTGTCTATGCCCATAGATGTTCCAGTTGTGATCATTATGTTTTTTTTTTTGATTTTAGGTCTTGTTTTGTTAAATGTAATGTATATAAAGGTTTACCAGTCCCACTGCATGGCACTTTGGGCAAGTGTCTTCTACTATAACCTCAGGCCGACTAAGGCTTTGTGAGTGGATGTAGTAGATGGAAACTAGAAGAAGCCCATTGAATATATATATATATATATATAAAATTATAATTTATGGTATCTAAGAGATACCGTCACGCTGAAAATAGCAGCCAAAACCTGACTCTAAAACCACATTAAGTGTTCATACAGCACCAGGAGAGAAGACAAAAAGACAAAATAAACTAGCAAAAAATTACTGGATAATTCCACATCCTAGATTTCTGGCTTGGCATAAGAAATGCTTTGCCCCGTCAGTGGAATATATGCAGATAATAACATAACTAAACACACACACATATATATATATATATATAACATACAAATACTCACATATACAAACGTACACACATATATATATATGCACATATGCACACGACCAGTTTAAATTGCATAACTCCTTATGCAATATGGTTAAAACATCACCGCAGTAAATACAATGACAAAATAAATATAAAAATAAAAATAAAAAATATAGATTTAAAAATTTTTATATATATATATGTATATTTATGCGTGTGTGACTTTGTGCCTGTGTTTGTCCCCCTGCCATCGCTTAACAATGAATTTTGGTGTGTTTATGTCCCTGTAACTTAACAGTTCAACAAAAGAGATTGATAGAATAAGTACGAGGCTTACAAAGAATAAGTCCTGGGGTCGAGTCATTCAACTAAGGCAGTGCTCCAGCACAGCATCAATCAAATGAGTTAAACAAGTAAAAGAATAAAAGAACACACACACATATATTGTTATATATTGGGACGGTAATTTTTTTTCACCAAATAAACACATGCACTGTATATTTGTCTTTCAATTCAGCTTTATTTTTGGTCTTATTTTAGTGTCCTTTGCTTCGTCTGAAATCTTTCATTTCATGTCCTGTGACCTCTTAAGTGACTTTCCATCCCATGGGTCCCCACTAAAATAAAAACAACAAGAAAGCTGATGTCAAGCACAAATATATAGGGTGTGTGTTTATTTGAAAAAGAATTTTTAAATTGCCATCCCCAAGTATAACAATACCTGTTTCAACACAGGATTTCATATCAAGAATCTTGCAAAACAATTTCATAAACACAGTATGCATACATACATATATGTTAACATAGAGCTGAAGATCAGTGAAAAATATCAATCAAATATTTGATTCATAAAAGAGATAGAGATGCAGGAAAAGCAGTGAAATGTGACAACCGATGCAGACTTTGTGGAGTTCACACTGAAGATGACACTGACATCATAAGTTGTCCGAAAATGTCATCACAGTATTATCTACTGATGAGACATGATGTAGCTAGGACACTCTATAATGAAATCCGTCGGAAGGATAATCCTGAAGACAAAGAAATAAGAATCCACAATATGGTAGAAGCCATAGCCTCTCATAATAAAAAGGAATACTGGTGGAATGTCTCAGTGAAGACCTCAATAAAATGTAAGCATAACAGACCTGATATAATGATTTGGGATAGAGAAGAGAAACTGTGCACAGTTGTGGAAATTAGCTGCCAAGCAGATGTTAACATACAGTGATAAAGAGAACACCTCCATTGAACTATTGAGAAATCTGCAGTTACTCTATCCAGATTACAAGTTCAGATTTATACCTGTAATTATTGAGGCCTTGGGATATGTGACACAATGTCTATGTACCAATCTTGAGAAATTAGGCTTCTCAAAACCAGAAAAGAGAAAGCTAATTCGAAGACTACAGAACCAATCCATCACTGGAACTGTAAAAATCTGTAAAACTTTCCAGAAGTTTATCGTTTCAACTATATGCATGAGAAGACATACATAAAACATACAAATCTGCACATGCATGCATGCATACATACATACACACGTACTTACATACATACATATATACATACATACTTACATACATACATACATACATACATACATACATACATACATACATACATATATACATACAAACAAAAATACCCAGTTATTGATGTTGAAATTCCTATAAAGGAGCCTTAGATCTAGGTTACAAATCAGCTCTTTCTCTATTTGCAAGAAATTTTGAGATAAAACTGAATAATGACATCCATACATACACACACACACACACACATTTATAAATTTCAGGATTCAAGCCAATCAGGCCCTTAAATAAAAAAGCACCACAATCTGAAACAGCTATAGTGAACCACAATCTATCTGTTGTTATTTCTGTGTGTGTGTATGTGTGTGAAAATATATTCCAGCCCTGCCATTCTCCAAAGAACAGGTCTCCTGTCTTCCCAAATATTCCAAGTCCTGTCCTTTCTTTATTTTTCTTTCCCATTTCAAAGACAACATCTTACATTGACATTTTCTATAGTTGTTGTTGTTGCTGCTGTTGTATATCCCTCATGTCAGTTTTAATCAAGCTGGTATATGATGAAAAGCATTCTAACCATGGCCAACCAGCTGTTTTTATGGTAGTAGCTTAGATTATTTTATCTGATGTAGTACCCTACACACACGCACACACACACACACACACACACACACACACACACACACACACACACACACACACACACACACAGACACACACACACACACACACACATATGAACTCCATGCATCTTACACACACATGGGCATGCCTACATAGTCAGAAAACAGCACAGCTCCCATGACTTTTGGAAGCATTTTTCCACACCCAGAGTTGCTGAAGCATGGAACAAACTACCTGCATCAGTTGTCAGTTGCCAAGACATTGCATTCTTTAAAACCTCCATGCTTTCCGAAATTTGCCAATACTACATCTGATATCCTCCCCTCCATATGCATGCATACATGTATATCGTTAATTTTACATTGTTCACTTTCCTGACTTTTGTACATAATTCTATGTACTGTACATGCATCTTTGATGAGTTGTAGTGCACCTGAGCTCTGTACACAATAATTTCATTATTATTATTTTGTGTTTGACTTTTGCTTTGCATTTGTACAAGTTGGCTTCAAGTCTCACCCTGAGACCTCAAGAGAAAAGTTAGAAGTTCATATTGGTGTTATGAATAGGGTGCTGTATATTTGGTTTTGTACATAGTGTTGTTCTAGAGAATGTTTAAGAAACCATAAGAAAATTATGTGTTTTGTTTTAAAATTTGAGATTACATAGACAGTATTTTACGTAAAATATGGGCAGTTCCCATATTCTACATAATTTCTGCCATTTTGGGGTTTCCTGAGCTAGGTAGCAATCAGCCTCTTTTGCTATCATTCCTTGGATACCTATGACAACAGGTATTGTTTTAAGCCTTATTATTGTTGTTGTTGTTGTTGTTGCTGCTGTTGGTGTTGTTGTTGTTGCTGCTGTTGCTGAAGTTGTTATATTTCTAGATGGTAGATACCATGACTTGAAACAAGGTTTTGCCATCTATTTCTAGCGTATAGCGATTCTTTCATTCTTGGGCCCAAAGTTTATTTAGTGGTAGATGAGTTTGTGTGTGTGTGTGTGTGTTTGTGTGTGACACATAGCCTTTAACAGTAAAGAGCAATAGAGATTCCATACCATCATCATCATCACCACCACCGCAATCACTGATGCTGCCACCATCACCACCATCACCTCCACCACCACCATCATCACCATCATTGTTGTCGTCATCATTATCATCATCATCATCATCTCTGTTTTCATTATCATTGACATTAACATTGTTGTTGTCAATGTCCATTGTCATCATAAATATCATCGTCATCGTCATCACTATTGTTGTCGTCATTGTCAAAATATTCACTTTTATTTTTAAATGTTTCTTGTGTATAAAACAATGTTATGATTCAAAAATTGTATGGGAGTAGTGTGTGTGTGTGTCCCTAAGCTAACTTGCTTGTTCGCTGTGCGCCCGCCCTCACCCACCCCCACCATCAGTACCGGATATCTCTACTGTGTTTCCCTTCTGGATATCCCTCCTCCCACAACTATAACAGTTGTCTATTCTCACACATACTTCATGGGCTTTCTTATGCTCTGCTCTATCCAGGAATTTGTTAACACCCCTTAAGTTAACTCTTTTTCCAATTCCTTCTCCTTCACTGGTGCTGCCCCCTACATTCTTCTCTTCTTTCTCTATTCTCTCCCGTTCTATTTCTTATCTCTTTCCTTCTCTTTATCCCCCTCCCTTGGCCTTATGAAATGAAGTGAAGCAAAAAGCTATTAGGCTGCCCTTGTCAGGACAGGTCCAATGTATGCAGCATCGGATCCTACTACTGGTAAACTGTAAACCAGTACAACCTGTGTCAGTGGGGTAGAAAGGGCTCCTTAGCCGTAGTGAAGGCAACCTGTCTAGGGAGATAACCTTACAATAAATCACTCGGTCTGTAGCTTAGAAATACTGGGTTGACGTCCAGTGGGAACAGCTTTGTTTCATGGAGGAGGAAAGACCGTCTTTTGTGCTTGGTTGTACACTGCTTTCCAATGTGTGTAGTAGCGGCGCACGCACACATAATTTGCCATTTGAAAAGACTATGGAGTTTACAATTAACTGCACCAGGGTTTCTATTCCCAGGGAACCAGACTTAATGGTATACCTGCGGATGTAGGTCCAGCTCCTGCTTTGCTGGGTCCTGTCTCTGATCATGTTGCACCTCCAAGGGCATCCAATGATGGTGATGCCCTCAATCTTAACGGACGGGTATCACCTGATGAAGAAGAGTCAGCTCCCAACCAAACAACACCAAATAAACATCTCATCAGCCGTAAAAATCATACGATACTCAGCATCTTCAATGCCTGCACCCTCGGTTCTCTCAGCCGTTTAGAAGAACTTGGTGCAAATGCAGAATCACACAGCATTGATATAATAGCTGTCCAAGAACACCGATTCTACCACCCTGACGACATCCTCAAATACCACGAAGTCGGTTCTTATCAATTTGTAACCTCTTCAGCATCAAAGAATACTGTTAATTCAACAGTTGGAGGTATCGGCTTTCTACTTTCATCAAAAGCTAATGATACTCTCTTGAGTATAGAGTCAATCTCACCTAGAATTATGGTGCATGAGATAGATGGAAATCCGAAAACAACATTGGTATGTCCACATAATTCGTCTGTGGCAGACGAGATTGAGAATTTTTATACAACCCTTCTTTCAACCATTGAGCAAGTACCTCTCCATAATTTTCTAGTTATAGCTGGTGATCTGAATGCTAGACTAGGACCCGATGAGACCAAGTTTACTTTCAACTCTAAAACTAATCGGAATGGGGAAATACTCAAAGACTTTTTAGAGGAATTTAATTTTTACACCTCCAACAATTATTTTATGAAATCAAAAGGACAACTTTGGACATTCGAGTCCCCACTTGGTGATAGGGCACAAATTGACTACCTCATTTTTCGAAAGAAGTGGCGCAAAGACTCGAGATCCTACTCTTCCTTTAGTTCTGTTGGCTTTGACCACAGAATTGTATCAGCTACCGTTAAGCTTAGTTTTCGCTCATCCGAAAAAGCTAAGCCTCACCTGATGAAAACAATTGACTGGGAAGAAGTCTTATCTAACCCTGATATGTCCAAGCAATTTACTATTGAGGTCTATAACAAATTTCAATCTTTGTCTACTTCTGAAATAGATGCTGAGAACATTGAAGAAGTCTACAGCGGCCTCATCAATTCAACAGAGGAAGTTGCACTGGCTACTCTTCCCAAAAAGAAGAGTAGGGGCCAGAGCAAACCTTCTAATTCTCCAAATGTCATCGAAGCCAGAAACCATCTAAAGTCTATATCACTAGCTTACCACCGTTCTCCATCTCAGTCACTGAAGATCCAACTCATAACTGCCAAGAAGAATTTTGATGATGCTTACTTGAACGCCGAGGTCGACTTTATCAACGGCAAAATTAGCAACCTATCCAAAGAACATATTAGTAAAAAACACCATCTCACCTGGAAATCCATCAAAGACCTATCTGGCAAAAATTCTGGGTCATCAATTAGAATTAAAGGGGGATCAGCTAAGAAACATTTAGAAAATTGGTCAATTCATTTTAAAAACCTTCTTAGGAAGAATGCCAAAATCCCTGATAACCCCACTCTTCCAAAGTGCCTATATCAGATACACTGGACATCAACACCATATTTTACCATATTTGAACTAACAGCAGCCACTAAGCAACTGAAAGCCTCGAAAGCATTTGGTCCCGACAACATCCCACATTTGCTCCATCTTTGCAACCATACACTTTCCTCTTTTGTAGCTCCAAAGATTTGGCACCAATCTCAAATCATCCCAATACCAAAAAAAAGTGATTTATCCCTCATCACCAACTACAGGGGTATATCTCTAATGTCAATTGCTGCAAAATTGTACAACAAACTGATTCTAAATCGTCTCATCCTTTTTGTTGAACCTTTGCTCTGAAAGAACCAAAATGAATTCAGACATGGGCGCTCAACGCTGAGCTAGATACTATGCCTACACAAACTTATTGAAGAATCAAAAGCATTTAATCACGATCTTGCAACGGTGTTTGTAGACTTCTCTAAAGCGTTCGACTCTGTAGATAGGTACTAGATGTTTGAAATCCTTAAGCTCTATGGGATTCCAGACAAAATTATTTCTGCCATCAAGGTCCTCTACACAGATACGTCTTCAACCATCTTAACCCCTGATGGAGAAACAGCATCTTTCTCAATCAAAGCCGGAATACTGCAGGGAGACACACTCACCCCATTTCTCTTCATCATTGTTGTTGACTATGTGCTATGTATGTCAGTTGATACCATTTCTGGCAAGGGCTTTGAAATAAAACCTAGAAGAAGTTCCAGACACCCAGCTGAATACTTGACAGACACTGACTTTGCTGACGACATCGCTCTTATCAGTGATTCTCTCTCCAATGCCCAGTCTCTTTTACAATCTCTCGAACAAGCCTCAAATTGTGTAGGTCTTTACCTCAATGAGGCCAAGACTGAATATGTAAACAAGTGCCTGTCCAACAGTGATTGCATCATCCATACTCTCAACAATACGCCCTTAAATATGGTTTCTGATTATAAATATCTTGGGTCATACATATCATCATCTGGAAAAGATTTTCTAACTAGAAAGGGTATGGCCTGGTCAGCCTATAAGGATATGCATAAGATCTGGTCATCAAATCTAAGCAGAGACTTCAAACTTAAAATCTTCAAAGCCACAGTCAAACTAATTCTACTATATGGCTCAGAAACCTGGACGTTATCAAAGAAGCTTGAGAGGCAGTTGGATGGAACCTACACTCACCTCCTTATGAGAGCTCAAAATCTCTCATGGAAGCATCATCCAACCAAAATGCAAATATATGGGAAACTACCACCTGTGTCATCTCTTGTGAAAGGTAGGAGAGTCCAGTTTGCTGGACATTGTTGTAGAGCTGAAAACAAGGCAATTTTTACTCTTCTCCTCTGGAAGCCATCTACTCGCGATACCAGAGGGCGCACACTCTCCTACTCTGATGTAATCTCCAGGGATACAGGCAACAGGACCTCCGTAATGTTATGATGGACCGTGAAATTTGGCGTAGCATGGTAAATTCCATTGTCTCGACCACGGTCGAACAATGATGATGATGATGTGTGTGTATTATTAAGGCAGTGAGCTGGCAGAATGGTTAGCATGCCAGTAAATGCTTAGCGGCATTTCATCCATCTTCACGTTCTGACTTCAAATTCCATCGAGGCCGATTTTACCTTTCATTGTTGCAGGGTCGATAAAATAAGTCCCAGTCAAACACAAAAGTTGCCATCATTATCATCATCATCATTTAATATCTGTTTTCTAAGCTGGCAAGGATTGGACTGTTTGACAGGGGCTGGCTAGGAAGAAGATGGCACAGGTTTCACTGTTTTGGCAGGGTTTTTAATGCTGGATGCCCTTCCTGACACCAACCATCTTACAAAATGGATGTAATTAATTAGCATATATAGTATAGATGTAATTAATTTGTATGAGTGGCTGTGTGGTAAGAAGCTTGCTTCCCAACCAGATAGTTACGGGTTCAGTCCTACTATGTGGCACTTTGGACAAGTGTTTTCTACTATAGCTCTGTGAGTGGATTTGGTAGATGGAAACTAAAAGAAGCCTGACGTATATATATATATATAATAAAAGGGTAAAATTAATTAATTAATTAATGATTAATAATTTTACCTAGTAGTTCAGTACTATAAAATAACCTTTTTTAGGTAAAATTATACAAATATTCTATAATTATAAGCATAATTATAATCAGGGGTCAGCTAATTGCTTCACCACACACCGAATTTAGAAATAGGAGTTAAAATGCCTCTTCTGCTACCATAGAGATCTCCAAGACTATAACACACTTTTTTACGTAGGCGAAAAGAAAAAATAACGAATCCACACAACTCAGATTAGCTACATATGCATTTCCGGATTAAAGTAAAGTAATATTTATTTATTTTACTGCGCCGAACTACTTGGTAAAATTATTAATTATAAATTAATTGATTGATTAATTAATTAATTAATTAATTTTGCCCTTTATTATTATTATTGAAATATAATTTACTCCCTGAACGGAAACTGCAGTTTCTGCAGGATTACTCGTAACACGCGTAGGTATTAAGGATGAATGCGTGTTCACCTTTGGCTGTATATTTTTGGAAGTGTTGGTTGAATATCAGTTATGTGATGATGCTTGATTGCGTACATATTTAATTCTAACACTCTCAAATTTATATCTTAAAATGCTGAACTGAAGAGGTGAAATAAGTAAGTAAATATTACTTTATTTTAATTCCAAAACACGTATGTGGCTAATCCGAATCGTGTGGCTTTGTTATTTTTCCCTTTGCCTATGTAAAAAAAGTGTGTTATTGTCTGAGAGATCTTTATAATAGCAAAAAAGGCATTTTAACTCCTATTTCTAAATTTGGTGAGAGGCAAAGCAATTAGCTGACCCCTGATTATAATTATGTTTATAATTAGAGAATATATATATATATATACTAAGTAATTAAGTAATACATGCCGAAATCTACTTGGTGAAATTAATGATTATTCCAAATTAATTAATTTCACCCTATATTATTATTGATAATTATATATATATATATTATATATATATATATATATATATATATCTTGTGTCTGCTGTGTTTGTCCTCCCCACCATTGCTTGACAACAGATGTCGGTGTGTTTCTTCTGCATTACATAAGGTTTTGGCAAAAGGAGACTGATAGAATAAGCACTAGGCTTACGAAGAATAAGTCCTGGGGTTGATTTGTTCGACTAAAAGCAGTGCTGCAGCATGGCCACAATCAACTGACTAAAACATATAAAAGAATACACACACACATATACACATACATACACACACACACATACATGCACACACACACACACAGTAGGCTTCAGCATAGTTTCTATTTCCTAAATTACTTTCTTAGATTATTGGTTAACCTGAGTCTACAGTTGAAGGCACTTACCGAAGGTGCCAATAAGCGGAACTGAACTCAGTCATAAGCAGTTTCGAGTTCAACTGTGAAGTGAATTTCTTAACCACACAACCAGGCCTGCACCTGCTTGTGATCTTGTTTATTTTATTTATATATGTTGGCTCCCATGCCGGTGACACGTGAAAGCATGATCAAGCATGATCATTGCTAGTGTCGCCGTACTGGCACATGTGCCAGTGGTATGTGTAAAACAACATTCGAGCGTGGTCATTGCCAGCACCGCCGGACTGGCTCCTATGCAGGTAGCACATAAAAACACCTTTTGAGCATGAGCGTGGTCGTTGCCAGAACTGCCGGCCCTTGTGCCGGTGGCATGTGAAAAACACCCACTACACTCTTGGAGTAGTTAGTGTTAGGAAGGGCATCCAGCTGTAGAAATTTTGCCAGACCAGATTGAGCCTGTTGCAGCCTCTGACTCACCAGTCCTCAGTCAAACCGTCCAACCCATGCCAGCATGGAAAACGGACGTTAAACGATGATGATGATGTGGTGGATGCCCCCAGGTGAGAAGTGGCCTGGTCCACTGCTAATAAATAGTGGCCCGACACCGTCAGTAGTGTCAGTCAGCGAGGTACGCTGTTGGGGCCAGTCCTACAGAGATGACAGAATATATCAGCATAATGTGGGACATAACCGTGGCGATGAGGATTCCTAGCTCATACAGCCACTGCTGTGTAGGGGCAGGACATAACAATATGACATTTAGAATTGTAACAGAAGACAAAGGAAGTAGTTTTGTTTGAAAGCACCAGTTTATTGATCGCCTTGCTGATGTTTGCATCTTACAGTCGCATACATCAGTCAATGGTGATACACTCATGCATACACATACACACACATATGCATAAACACACATACACTCATATGCACTCACACATACAACTACAATAATATACATCTACACAAATATACATATACACACATCTACATACACAAATATACACATACACACATATACATACACAAACATAAACATACACACACATATGCAAACATTCACATTCACATACACACACATATGCAAACATCCACATTCACATACACTCACACATACAACATACATACACACATACTCATACACATACATACACGCACACTTACACAAACAAACATTCACACACACATTCGCATTCACCCACATGCACATACACACACATACACATACACGCACATACATACATACTCATACACATATACACATACATACACACACATACAGACATACACATACACGCACATACACACATACTCATACATACACACACATACAGACATACACATACACAAATATAAACATACACACATATACGGAAACATACACACATATACATTCACCCACATGCACATACACACACACACATACTCATACACATACACACATACACGCATACATATGCATAAACATAAACATACACACATATGCATTCACCCACATGCACATACACACACATACACATACATAAACATACGCACACACTCAAACATACACATACATTCACCCACATGCACATACATACACACACACATAAACAAATATACACATACACAAACATACACACATACACAAACATACACACATACACATTCACCCACATACACACACACATATACATATACACAAGCTTATAGGTATACACATATAATTTTCATGGTCTGATGATTCTCTACTGAGATGAAACTGTCAGACCTGTGAAGAATTTCACCTTGAGGATTGAGAAGCTCACTCCCCGACCTTGTGGTCTTGGATTCAGTCGCACTCCATGGTACTCTGCGCAGCTGTCCTTCTACTATGGCCCCTGACTGGCCAAAGCCTTGTGAATGGATTTGGTAGGCAGAAATTGAGAGATGACCATCAATGACCATCGTATATATTTACGTGTATGCATGTGTGGGTGTTGTGTGTGTGTTGTTTGTGTGTGTGTGTTGTTTGTGTAGGTGTATCTATGTGTGAATGTCTTTGTGCTTGTGTTTGTACCTTGCACCGTTTGACAGCTGGTGTTTGTTTATTTATGTCCCCCATAACTGAGCAGTTCAAAAATATTTGATAGAATAAATACCAAGCTTAAAGAAAAAAATGTTAGTGGGGGTTGATTTCTTCAACTGAACACATCATAGTGGTGCCCCAGCATGGCCACAGTCCAAGGACTGAAACAAGTAAAAAGTCAAAGCTAAAAGGTAGCCTACACCGTATGTGGACAGGATGCCAAATGTCTGAAGCCAAGAAGCCGAACGGACAGTAAAGCTAAACAGACACAATACCAAACAGACATAAAGTTGAATGGACAGAATGTCAAACGGCCATAAAGCTGAACAGACAAAATACCAAATGGACATAAAGCTGGATGGACAGAATGTCAAATGGACATAAAGCCGGATGGACATAATAAAAAACAAATAGTTTGATGACCAATTCACAAGATTTAATGAGATTAAATTTTAATTTTCGTATATCTTTTCAGCATCTTGTCCATTCAGCATTGTGTCCATTTGGCTTCTTGGCTTCAGCAAAGATGCAAAGATGCATTCAGCATCCCCTACATGTACCCCCTACACATTTACAGAACTTTCTGTCTCCTGGAGGAAGCCATACTTAATATTACAGATAAAGATAATGGACTTCTTCATCATTACCATCCTTTAGGATTCACCTGCAAGACTTGGATCAAACTCTAAGATTATGGTTGTAAACTTTTATCCAAGGTGTTATGCAGTGGGACTGAACCCAGATCTATGGAGTTGTAAAGTGAACTTTCTAACCTCACAATCATTCTGATGGTTAGCTGGAGGGGTTGGGAGTTAGATGGAGTGGAGCAATGATTGCCATCATCACCACCTATGTCGTCAATGTCAGCATCATTATCATCAGCTCCATCATTATCATCAGCTCCATCATTATCATTATCCATCTCCTTCTCTTCCTCCTTCTCATCACCATTAACGCTACCACCATTAACGCTACCATCATCACCATTACTACTACTATCACTCATCCTTATGATACTGGTCATCTTTATCACAATCACAATCATCAGCACTGTACATCATCATCATCATCACTGCCATCATCACCAACATTGTATTAATTATCATCATCTTCATCGTATATATATATATATATATATATATCATCATCATTATCATCATGAACATTGTCATCATTATCATCATCATCCTCATCATCATTACCATCAGTAGCAGCACCATCATCATTTGGAAAACATTTTTTTTATTGTTTTAAATTCTTTTTATTTCTTTTACTTTCTATGTCAATTTACGTGTTTTTAAAATTTCTGGAGTTCAAAGCTAAAAGTTTAAGCAGACATTATCACTGGAATCTTGAGGAGAGACAAATGCTGATGTTTCTTTGAAAAACATGCAGTGAACTAAATGATTTTTGTCTCTTGAAATATTTGTTATTTTAATTTGTGTTTTTTTCTATTTTTGTTTTTCCCTTTCAACACAAATAAGTATATCTTACTTTCTTCCTTTTCCTATAAATCTAAGCAACCATCTTACCATTAAATTAAGGAATTAAAGATATTTTGTAGGAGGTTTTTTGTTGGAGTTTTATTATTTTTTTTATTGTGATTTAGTCCAAGATGTTGTGAGCTTTCTAGATTCTTCTTAATTTAAGCAAGGCACTGTTAGCATTACCAGATCTGATACTAACTTCTTTTCCTGTATTTCCATTTACAACTGATGTTACTGCCAAGATACTTGAAGTCTTTGCAATGTTCTTCCAAGTGTTCTCTATCTACATGGATTAAGTTCTTAACTGACCATTGTCCAATCCTTGTCACTTCATTTTTCTCCTTTTGTCTTGCAGCTCTAATGGTCAATCAGTTTTTTTATCGATGCTATAAAAACAACTGTCGGTCATTTCTTATATTTCTGTTTCGTCCTCAGCAATCAATGCCAGGTCACCTGCTATCTCTCCTTGTGAATCCATTGTGATGGTCTAATGCAGTGGTTCTCGACTGGGGTCCACATGACCTTGGGTGGGGGTGGGGAGACCGTATAAGATTTTGTTGTTAAAATTTATCTGCAAGAAATTGGTTATACTTCTTGTTGCGGAAGTGACCAAGTGACCAAAGGTGGACTGACTCATTGTTATAAATTAAAGAACTGTGAGCAATTGGCAGTTCCTGTTGGTAGCAGTTCTTCGATACAGAGCATTGAGTCTCGTGTAATAATAGTAGTAGTGCATCATGTATATACTTTCTCCCCCCACCTACCAAACCCCCCTAATCCCCTTCCACTTATTCATATTATATCCAATACAAGGATATAAAACCTTCTGCAATACACAAAATAGCTTTTTTTTAAAAAATATGGTTCGTCATAATATTTAATTATAAGAATATAATAAGGCTTTTTTTAAAACATCGAATGAACCTGAAGATCTACCTAAGTAAAATAGAAATCACTGCTGTTATACACTGCTGATCACAATGCGCTTCCTCACACCATTGTTGCTTTCAAATGATGCCTCCCCACTGGCTAAGCAGGCAGATAGGTAGGCAGGCAGGCCATGGATGTAATGCCAGTCCATTGCAGGGTTGCTCATTTTAAAGTTTAGAGGACTGCAGCAATATGGAATAAAGAGTTTTGCTCAAGAACACAATGCTTTGCTAGTCTGGGAATTGAAACCAGGATTGCAAGACTGTGAGGGCAACACTCTAGCCACAAGGCTACATGCCTTCACACACACACACGCACACACTTTATATATTTTTTTGTCCAACCCATGCCGGCATGGAAAACAGACATTAAATAGTGATGACAATGATGGTGATGATATACACACACACACACATATCTTGTGAGCAACCAGACTATCGAATGTTGTTACACATCATCGGTCACAATGCGCTTTGCATCATTTTAGCATTTGAATGATGCCACCCCACTGGCTAGACATGCAGGCCAATTTTCCCCCTGACCAAAAGGCTAGTCCGTTCGAAGGTTGCCCATTTACAGCTGAGTGGGACTGGAGCAATGTGAAATGGAGTGCTTTGCAATCAGCCTGGGAATTGAAACAGCAATGGCGAGATTGTGAGTGCAACACTCCTAACCACCTGGCCACAAACCTTTCTACACACACACACACATATATACATGTGTGTTTGTGTTTGTATAAGACAAGTGGGTGGTGTTTCTGAGGTGGAGACAACAGTGAAGAGAAGTGTAAGATGTCTATTTGACATTGTCACGATTCTGATGTTTACAGTTAATGGCAAAAGTTTGTATCTGTTGGCATGTTTAAGAGGGTCTGAGAGAGAAGAAAAAAAAATTGCAATTAAAAATGAAGCTATAGAAACCGAAATATGCCCATTCCATTGAAAATGCTAACTGACGCAACCAAAGTGTTGTTGAACTTTGGAATATATTGTAATCAACTAATTTATATTTATTTTATATTATCTTGTTTACATAATGATAAGATATAATTAACCGACCACAACTGGAAAAAATTCAACTTCAACAAAACAAAAAGAAAATATATTTTAACCTATTTTAAAGAAATTTTCTTCTAACTATGATGGTCTCTCAGACTCTCTCTTTCTCTATCTGTTTCTCTCTCTCTCTCTGTATCTCTCTCTCTCTGTATCTCTCTCTCTCTGTATCTCTCTCTCTCTGTATCTCTCTCTCTCTTTCTCTCTCTCTTCTCTCTCTCCTTTCTCTCTCTCTCTCTCTCTCTCTCTCTCTCTCGCTGTATCTCTGTTTCTTTCTAATCACACTTCATCATCTTCAAAAGCAAATAGAAAAGTTACATCAGATAATGTAGCCCTAGGTATGCAATGCCTAAGAGAAGGACAGGATGATCATACCTGAAATGTCTTTCGCTATTGGCCTGGAGGTAATAGCCATTGTACCATAAGCACAAGGCCTGAAATTTTACAGAAGGCGAGGGGCTAGTTGACTACCCCCACCCCCTGTGTTCTCCTGGTATTTATTTTATCCACTGGCACTCCATCAGTTACAACGATGGGGAGCGTTCCAGTTGATCCGATCAATGGAACAGCCTGCTCATGAAATTAATTGACATGCAATCATTCGAGCGTGATCGTGACCTGCGTCACCTTACTGGCATTTGTACTGGTAGCACATGAAAAAACATTCAAGCAAGGTCGTTGCAAGTGCCACTGAACTGGCTCCTGTGCAGGTGGCACATAAAAAGCACCATTTGAGCATGGCCATTGCCAGTACTGCCTGACTGGCCCTCGTGCCTGTGGCACATTAAAGCACCCACTACACTCTTGGCTTGGTTGGCATTAGGAAGGGCATCCAGCTGTAGAAACTCTGCCAGATCAGATTGGAGTCTGGTGCAGCCATCTGGTTTGCCAGACCTCAGTCAAATCATCCAACTTATGCTAGCATGGAAAGCGGACGTTAAACGGTGATGATGATGATGATGATGCAAGTGGCTGAGCACTCCATAGACACACGCACCCTTAATGTAGTTCTCAGGGAGATTCAATGTGACACAGAATGTGACAATGTTGGCTCCTTTGACAGGTGCAACTAATTTTTGCCAGCTGAGTGAACAGGAGTGAAGTAAGATGATGTGTATTTTATGAACATTACGAAGATGAAAGGTAAAGCCGACCTCGGTGGAATTTGAACTCAGAACATAAAGACCGACGAAATGCCACTAAGCATTTTGTCTGGTATGCTGACAACAAGGTTAAAAAATTCCTGATATACAAAACAGGATGTGATGGTCATGGCTGGAATGTCTTTCATTATTGGCTTTGTGGTAATATAAGCAACAACGAGATCACATTTAACATTGTAGTCCCTGGTATACAAAAAGATGTAGTTGTTGTGGCTGGAGTGTCTTTGAAGGTATGTATGCTCTGTCAGGTCTGACTAGGGTTAAACAACAGCAACAATAGCAACAACAACAACAACAACAACAACAGTTGTGGTGATAGCAGAACAAGAAGACAATGGAATACGATGAGTAATAAATTATATATATCTTATATTATCATTTCAAAATAAAAGTAGGATTTAAAAAGCTAACAAAAAATGTAATAAATAGTAATAAAATAGAATGAAATATTAATTATTCATTCTAATTTTGGCACAGAGACATTGATTTTGAGGGAAGGGGGAAATCGATTATGTCAATCCCAGTGCTCAAATGGTACTTGTATTTATTGATCCCAAAAGGGTGAAAGGTAAAGTCAGCCTTGGCAGAATTTAAACTCAGAACATGGGAGAAGTACTACCAAGCTTTCTTTTTTTTTTTGTCTGGTGTGTTAACAGGTTGTAATACTGGTTTTAAATTTTGGCACAAGGCCAGGAATTATGACGGTGGAGGGGGGAGTCAATTACATCGACCCCAGTGCTCAGCTATTGCCAATTTTATCGACCCCCCCCCCACCAAACGATGAAAGGTGCAAAGTCGACCTCAGTGGAATTTAACAAGTTGTAATATCAACATCTTGTAATTTATATCAAGAAGTGATGACCCAACAAACATGACAAAATGAATGAGCTAACAAGGGAACCTTGAGGAGATTGTCTTTCTAGAAATAGCAGCCAAATCTCCATCTCCCTCTAATCACACCCTGCTGTGATTAGATTAGATTTCACAATATTGGAATGATGCATTAAATAATGTAGGAATGACATATCGAATAATCTAGCCCCGGATATACAAACTCACTCCCTCCCTTCCTTCCTTCCTTCCTACCCCCATCCTTCCTTCCTACCCCTCCCTTCCTTCCTTCCTACCTCCCTTCCTTCCTTCCTACCCCTCCTTCCTTCCTTCTTATCCTTTTACTGTTTGGTCATCAAGGTGTTTGTTGATGGCATTGTAACCAGATTTCGCCACTTCCTTCAGTATTCTGAGACCTTTTGTGAGTTGGTGAAATTAAGGCATTCTTTGATGTTAACCTGGGTGACATACCGATACAATATGGGTTTCGAGTTGGTTGTTCGTCATGAGGAATGCATCATGGGCAAGTTAGCTTGGCAGCACCCATTCCTGTCCAAGCCATTAGCCACAACAGTATGTTTCAACTTGAGATAATGCACATTATTTACATTATTTACATTTGACGGGTATTTGTACTCATCTTGTTTGTTGTTAACACCACTTTTCGGCTGATCCTCTTTCAAACCCTAATCTCTCACTTGATGGCTCCTAGTGCCACACCCCTGTACCCTACTTCAGCTGGTTGGCTAAACCTTCATCAGGTATCCTGGGAAAATTTTGAACCTGGGTTCTCATTCCTAAGGTATTTTTCATCGTCGTTGTCGCCACCACCACTGCCACCGCCACTGCTGTTGTTGTTGTAGTTCAAGCATATGGTATAGTGGTTAAGAGCGCAGGCTACTAACCCCAAGATTCTGAGTTCGATCCCAGGCAGAGATCTGAATAACAATAATAATGATAATAATAATAGAGCCACTCAGAGCTCAAAAATGATAACATTATCGTAGCACCAAAATGTTTTTGGAAACTAAAAGGAAAACTAAATCAGTATACCAAATCGCTTGTCCTATGGTTAATCTGGAAGCGCGTCCCCCAGGAAAGAGCCAGCCTGGGATCGAAAAGTCATCAACTGGCACAAACTCTTCTCCGAATACGGACATGGATGGTCACTTGAATGGGAAATTCCCCAACTCAAGCCCTCCAAGTTCACCACCACAACCACCACAGAAAGAAAACTGTAAGCGGAACAAATGGACCCGAGAAGAGTATAAAGGAGTAATATACGCTTATTACTATGCATTAGGTAGGCCATCTCAAGAGTGACACACCACAAACTCTTACAGTATATGGCGAACACGGAATCAAGACAGTAGACCCTATTTGGGCGAGAACAAATTGGCAAATGTGAGGAAGGATATCCTAAGAAATAACAGACTCACAGACAATGAAATAAGCGCGATCAAGCACACTACGGAAAATGACATAAATATAAGACACAAAGGAAATGAAGAATCAGATGAACAGAATAGCCCGCGATGAGGCTTAATTGAAAGACTGCCATCTGACCAAAGCACGCAAAGGCCTAAAGATACAAGAAATTCTATTGAACCTGTTAAAGATAGTCAGGAAAATGATAAAACAACAGTAACTGAAGATCTCACATTTGCTGAAGAACACAGAGAGTCTAAGGCAGAAATGAGGCAGAAAATCCTGAATACGCTTGAAGTTGTAAGACATACAAGTATGAATGATAGAGAACCACTTCATAAACTCTCAAATACAAACCAAAATAAAAAACAAATCAAAATTGGCAACTATGTAACAAATGAAATTAAAACCTGATTTTACTGAGTTAAATGAAATTATTTACGCTTCTGCTAGGGCAACTGAAACCAGCTGTATGCCCCCGAAAAAACAAAGAAAACCAAACCTGGAGAAGTAAAATTGAAAAAGAGATTGAATTTATGAGAGGGGAAATATCAATATTAAATGAACTAATATGTGGAAATGATGTAAGATCCAGAACAGGAAGAAAGATGAAGAGAAAATTTGGATCCTCACCAAGAGAAGAACTGATATCAATAAAAGAAACGCTGAAACAAAAAGTCCAAGCAAAAGCTCAAATAAATACGAAGATTTGAGAAGAGAAACAAGTTTTACAAGCAAAATAAGCTGTTCACATCCAATGCCAAAAAATTCTACTGAGAAATAGGGAAGGAGAAAGTAACCGTTAAAGACCCCCCTCCCATGGAAGAAGTTCAAAACTTTTGGAAAAGGATTTGGAGTGACGAGAAGACATACAACATAAATGCAGACTGGATTATACAAACAGAAGGATCCTACCAAAATTTACAACAAGCATGGGAAGTCATCACAATAGCAGACCTAAGAAAGGCACTCACGAAGGCCCATAATTGGAAATCCCCCGGTAAAGATAGGATGCTGAATTTCTGGCTCTCATCGCTCCCATGCGCACACGGTAAGCTAGTTCAGCTGCTCAATGGAATTATGAGAGAACCAAAGAAAACACCTGAATGGTTAGCAAGTGGTATTACTTACCTACTCCCAAAGAATAATGAAACCAAACTTCCAAAAAACTATTGGCCTATAACCTGTTTATCCACCACGTATAAAATCCTAAGATCTATCCTGGCGGAGAAAACATATGCATTCATGGAGAAGAACGGTATTTTCCCCATTGAACAAAAAGGGTGCCGCTGAGGCTCATACGGATGCAAAGATCAACTGCTAATTAATCGTATGATCCTTGAGAACTGTCACAAGTGCAAAAATCTCAGCTCCGCATGGATTGACTATAAAAAGGCCTTCGACAGTATACTGCATTCATGGATCTTGAAATCACTGGACATCTTCAAAGTTTCCTCTGTGATTTCAAGCTTCCTGAAGCATAATATATCGTTGTGGAATACGAATCTCCAATTATACCACTCTATTGGAGTACTTGCCTCAGAGAATATAAACATCAACTGTGGCATTTTTCAAGGTGACTCACTTTCACCTCTAATATTCTGCATAGCCTTAATACCCCTTACAAGTGAATTAAACAGAACAGGGCATGGGTATAAAATTGTCAATTAAAAAATAAGCCGTCTATTTTATATGGATGACTTAAAACTCTATGGTAAAGACAATAATGAACTTGAAGGCCTATTGCGCACTGTGAAAGCATTCAGTCATGACATCGGGATGGAGTTTGGGCTTGAGAAGTGTGCCAAGGCCACTTTCCAGAAAGGGAAAGTGAAGACCACAAATTCAGTCGTGTTAGATGTTGACACAGTCATAAGAGAGCTTGAGCAAGAACAAACCTACAAATATTTAGGGATAAATGAAGGCTCTGGTATTCAGCATGCAAGCATGAAAGAGAAGATCAGGAAGGAATGTTATAGGAGAGTTCAAGCAGTCCTGAAATCTGAACTAAATGCACGTAACAAGGTGTTAGCTATAAATTCCTTAGCAGTTCCAGTTGTTACTTATAGCTACAATGTGTTGAACTGGAATATGAGTGAAGTAAAGAAAATAGATAGGAAAATACGCAAGCTGCTGAGTTGTAATAGGATGCACCACCCAAAGGCAGATGTAGATCGCCTTTACTTCCCCAGAGCCCAAGGAGGTCAAGGCCTGATCCAATTTGAACTAGCTTACAAAACAACCACAATTGGACTGGCCAAATATCTTGAAATAACGAATGACTGGATGCTAAAGCTTGTGGAAAATCACGAGAGACGAAAGAAGCTATTGATCTCGTGCAGGATACCCAAACTGAACAACCCGAGGGAAGTACAGCAACTATTGTTGCAAAGAAGGTGAAAATAATGGCAACGAAAAAAGCACACGGGCAATTGGCTGATAGGTGGGAGGAGAAACCTCTGCACGGCAAATACGTGGCCCGTAGCAAACAAGCTGATGTTGACCAGAAGCAAACCCATCAGTGGCTATGGAGCTCAGGGCTAAAAGCAGAGAGTGAAGGTTTCATCCTGGCTGCTCAAGATCAAAGCCTATTAACCCAGAACTACCAGGCCAATGTGATGAAAAATGGAGCAGACCCAAAATGCCAATTCTGCAACGACATGATTGAAACAGTGGACCACCTATCTCTGGATGTAAAGTCTTAGCACCAGTGGAGTATAAATTAAGACATGACAGAGTTGGCCAATATCTACACTGGCTAATAAGTCAGCATTACAATATCAAAACTGCCGACAAGTTGTATAATCACCACCCTGAAGCTGTAACTGAAGGAGAAAATGTAATGATTCTGTGGGACTTTCTAGTACATACAGACCAAACCATCAAAGCCAATAAACCGGATATTGTTGTGAAAGACCAAAACAATAAAGTTTGCTTATTGATCGACATGAGCATCCCCTGTGATCATAATATCTCGGCGAAAGAATTTGACAAGCTCAGAAAATATAAAGACCTGCTCATTGAAATTGAGAAAATGTGGCATCTCAAGGCGGTTACAATACCAGTGATCGTAGGAGCACTAGGAATGATCAAGAAGGGAACCGAAAATTATATGAGAATGATCCCTGGCTTACCATCCCTGCAAGAAGTGCAAAAGATTGTCTTAACTGGTACATCACATGTATTGAGAAGAGCATTGTCGATGTGAGAACTATTACTACCCATGTATTTTAATTTAACTTTATTTCTATCAAAAAAAAAAAAAGAACGAACTAGTGAGTTTAGTTTAATGGCCTACCAATGTATACTATGAGTTTCTGCCCTAGGAGTCGGGAAGACACTCGGCAAGAAATGGAAGCAAATTTGAAAGAAGAAGAAAAGCCCATAAATAATAATAACAATAATAATAATAATAATAATGATAACATTGAAAAATAACTTAAGAATGAGAAACCAGGTTCAAAATTTCCCCAAGACACCTGATAAAGGGTGGATGGTATATCAGCTGAAACGTGTTAACAACAAACAACAAGATGAGTACAAATATCGTTTAAAGTAAATAATGTAAATAATGTACATAATTCCTCATCTCTTAAATATAGAATTGAGATAATGCGTTGACCCTGACACTAGGTTGTTGACCTGAGCAGGTAGGTTTCTCTGCCCTGATTGGTGATTCCATTGGAAGCCTTACGCAGAGTCTTTCACCAACTGGTACAGGAGTAACAGTATCCCCTCACTTGGTTTAGCCAACCAGCTGAAGTAGGGTACAGGGGTGTGGCACTAGGAGCCATCAAGTGAGAGATTAGGGTTTGAAAGAGGATCAGTGGTGCCTCTCCATGTGACCGTCCCTCGCAAGGTGCAGCTGCTAAACACCAAAAGTACTACCTCCAGTTAGAGACCCTTACACCCACACCCTATATATAAGCTATATCTGAATAAATGATGTGGTTGATAGGAGTAGAACACATTTGATCCTAGCTGTGCAGGGATCAAATTTAACCTTAGTCTAAACAACAACAACAACAATAACAACAACAACAGCAATAGCCTTTAAAAGAACAACAACACCATCATCATTATCGTTTAATGTCTGTTTCCATGCTGGCATGGGTTGGACGGTTTGACTGATGTCTGGGAAGCCAGGGGGCTGCACCAGGCCCCAATCTGATCTCGCAATGTTTCTACAGCTGGATGCCCTTCATAATGCCAACCACTCTGAGAGTGTAGTAGGTGCTGGAAAAAGAAAAGATAGATAAAAATACAACAAATAGCAATGCAAAGACAAAAGTAAAACAAAATGTTTATTTTAGATCTTCACCTTCATCCACCCCCTTCACCTTTCAAAAGTACCAATTGTCATCTTTAGATTCTTAAACTTGATGCCACCACATGTCAGAAGATGCCAAAGAAAACATCTTCAGCAATTAAAACTGTAACAGATTAATTTCTGAGACACTCAAAGCACATGTGGCTGTGTCTTAAGTGAGTAATGATTGGTTTTTCTACAAAAAAAAACAAATAAATAGGTGCAGACGTGGCTGTGTGGTAAGAAGCTTGCTTCCCAACCACATGGTTCCTGGTTCAATCTCACTGCATGACACCCTGGGCAAGTGTCTTCTGCTATATCCTCAAGCCAACCAAAGCCTTATGAGTGGATTTCGTAGATGGAAACTGAAAGAAGACTGTCATGTATATATATATATATATATATATATATATATATATATATATATATATCAATACATACATACACACACACACACACACACACACACACAACAAATATATATATATATGTGTGTATATGCATGTGTGTGTCTATGTTTGTCCCCCTGCCATCTCTTGACAACAGATGCTGGTGCGTTTACATCCCTGTAACTTAGTGGTTCGGCAAAAGGGATTGATAGAATAACTACTAGGCTTACAAAGAATAAGTGCTGAAGTCTATTTGTTCAATTAAAGGCAGTACTCCAGCTTGGCCACAGTCAAATGATAAACAAATAGAAGGATAAGAATAATAAATAAATAGGAGTGGGCATGGCTGTATGGTAAGAAGTCGGTTTCCCAAACTCATGGTTCCAGGTTCAGTCCCACTGTGTGGCACCTTGGACAAGTGTCTTCTACTTTAGCCTCAGGCTGACCAAAGCCTTGTGAGTGCATTTGGTAGATGGAAACTGAAAGAAGCCTGTCATATATGTGTGTGTGTCTGAGTGTATTTGTGTTGGTGTTTGTCCACCACCACCTCTTGATAACCAGTGTTGGTGTGTTTATGTCCCATTAACTTAGGTGTTCGGCAAAAGAGACCGATGGTATAAGCACCAGGCTTTCAAAAAGAAAACAAGTACCAGGGTGAGTTGATTTATCATCATCATCATCATCATCATCATCATCATTTAACGTCCGTTTTCCACGCTAGATAGTGGGTTTCTATCTCTCCATCATGTCTGGGCTGTTGCTCGTTCAATAAACTGGGGCACCTTTACCTTAGCTTAGTATACAAGTGAGGTTGGTGACAAGAGAATCATTCAACCACAAGGAACAAAGACAGCTTACCCCCACCCCACCCCAGCCCCAACACAGCTTGACTGATCCATCCAAGCATGGAAAAGCAAACATTAAAATAATGATGGTGGTGAAGACGGAGAGAACAATGATGATGATGAGGAGGAGGAGGGGGAGGAAATGATTAAGACAGTGATGACAATGAAGTTGATGAGGAAGTGGGGGAGGACAACGATGATGATGATGGCAATGATGATGATGGTTATGATTATGATGACAATGATGATGATGGTGAGGTTGAAGAATACGATTGTGATGATGATTATGATGATGACAACAATGTTGATGATGACAACAATGATGACAACAATGATGATGATGGTGATGATGATGATGATGACGCTGATGCTGATGCTGATTAGGCTGATGACATGGTATGTGGGGAAGTAGAACTCCCAGTTCCTACAAGTAAAACACTGATATGGCCTATTCTGACTGCAGGAAGATAGCTGCAGATATCTTCTGGCTTAATTCACAGTGTGGTCGCCTCTAATCCGATATATTGAGACTCGAATCCTGTGGGAAAGATTCTTCATTTTCTGGTCAGATCAGTTCCTGTACATGGAGCATATCATTTAGATTAAAAATCTCAAAATGTTAATTATATACGCTTCACATTAACTTCTCTTAACTCAAAATATGAAAAATAAAAAAAAGCATAAATAAGTAAATAAATAAAAAAAGATATTTTTCCCTGATAGCACTCAATGAATAATTTATAAATTAACTGTTGCTATGACAACAATATCTACAAGAAGGAAATAAATGCATGACAGAATTGTGGGAATCTTGAATATATCAGGCAGAATAAGTATGCAGTCTATCACCTGAATGTAAAGTGGCAGAATGGTTACATTCCAGGCAAAATGCTGAGCGGTATTTCATGTCATTATGTTTTGAGTTCAAATTCCGCTGAGGTCAACATTGCCTTTTATCTTTTTGGGGTTAATAAAGTAAATATCCTTTTCTACTCTACGCACAAGGCCCAAAATCTTGGGAGAGGGAGCCAGTTGATTAGATCAACCCCAGTATGCAACTGGTACTTAATTTGTCGACCCTGAAAGGATGAAAGGCAAAGTCGACCTCAGCAGAATTTGAACTCAGAATGTAAGGACAGACGAAATACTGCTAAGCATTCTGCCTGGCATGCTAACATTTCTTATTTCTTTATTGCCCACAAGGGGCTAAACATAGAGGGGACAAACAAGGACAGACAAAGGGATTAAGTCGATTGTATTGACCCCAGTGCATAACTGGTATTTAATTTATCAATCCTGAAAGGATGAAAGGCAAAGTCAGCCTCAGCAAAATTTGAACTCAGAACGTGGGACAAACAAGGACAGACAAAGGGATTAAGTTGATTACATCGACCCCAGTGCATAACTGGTACTTAATTTATTGAACCCCGAAAGGATGAAAGGCAAAGTCGACCTCGGTGGAATTTGAACTCAGAACGTAACGGCAGATGCATTTCGTCCAGCATGCTAATGTTTCTACCAGCTCACCACCTTTCAGTAGTCAAATATTCTTTTTTACTCAAAGTGCAAAGCCCGAAATATTGGGGGAGAGGGCCAGTCAATTAGATCAACCCCAGTATGCAACTTATCAAATTTATCGACCCCAAAAGGAGGAAAGGCAAAGTTGACCTTGGCTGAATTTGAACTCAGAACATAAAGACAGACGAAATACCGCTAAGCATTTCACCTGGCATGCTAACGATTCAGCCAGTTTGCCGCCTTCATAAAATAAATATCAGTTGAACATTGGGGTCTATGTAATCAACTTGCCCCTACCCTCTCCCCCAAACTTGCTGGCTTTGTCCCAAAATTCAAAACCAAAATATCACCTTAATCTGGGATCGTTGGGGATGCCTCTCATTAGCTTGAAAGATAATAAGACTGAATAATTTTTTCCAAGTGGCAGGAGATGCAATTTGAACTCACAATGCTCGTGACTAGAACAGGTACCAGGAGGCATGCTGCCTGATGCTAAAGCATTGGCATCAATCCACTAGCTTTGACTAAAACTATGATTTCTATTCTGTAAAGGATAAAATGCATATGTGGCATTGACAGGATTTGATCTCTGAAGCTAAGTGTTGAGAGCTAGAGCAGGCCATATATTACATGGTCCAATTGATGACTCTGATGGGTCACATATACATACATACATACATGCATATATACACACACACACGCACACACACACACATGCGCACATACATACAAATAAGCATGCACACACTTACATACCATGCCAACTGAAGCCTGGGGCAGCTTTCCAGCTGACAAGCTACTGTCAAACCATCCAACCCATGCTAGCATGGAAAACAGACATTGAATACTGTTGATGATGATTACACACACACAGACACACACACACACATGTGTGTATCATCATTATCATTTAATATCTGTTGTCCATGCTGGCATGGGTTGGACAGTTGACCGAAAACTGGGAAGCCGGGGAGCTGCACCAGGTTTCAACCTGATTTGGCAAGGCTTCTATGGCTGGATGGCCTTCCTAAAGCCAATCACTTCAAGAGTGTATTGGATACTATTTACATGCCACTGGCATGGGTGCCATTCATGTGGCACTACCATCGGCAACAACTACAATCTCACTTGGCTTCACAACTCTACACAAGCTCAGTATATCCCACGGTACACATATAACAATAATCTTATATCCGGTTATGCACCTTGCAGTATGCAATTCAAAGCCTGTCCATAATATTTGGCTACCTGATGTCATCAATGGTGTAGAGGTATATGCCACTGGTTTTGCTTCAGGAATTCCTTTGTGCCTGGAGATTTTGTAAAATATATGAGAGAAAGAAAATGGAAGTAATGAGACCCTTTATTACTGAAATATTGTAAAGCATTGCACTCTTGAGGCAGTGGTGTATGTTGACTCGAAACAATCGTAGTGAATAACAGAGTCTCATGAATGGCAGTGTAGTAAGTAGATTGCTTATGAACAACATGGTTCCGGGTTCAGTCCCACTGCGTGGAACCTTGGGCAAGTGTCTTCTACTATAGCCTCGGGTTGACCAAAGCCTTGTGAGTGGATTTGGTAGATGGAAACTGAAAGAAGCCCATCGTATATATGTATGTATATATATATATATGTATGTGTTTGTGTGTCTGTGTTTGTCTCCCCAACATTGCTTGACTAAAGGTGGTGCTCCAGCATGGCCACAGTCACATGACTGAAACAAGTAAAAGAGTAAGAGTATATATATATATATATATATATATATATATATTGTGGCACTTGGTCGGTTATGACAATGTGGGTTCCAGTTGATATGATCAATGGAACAGCTTGCTTGCGTAATTAAGGTGCAAGTGGCTGAACACTCCACAGCCACATGTACCCTTAACGTAGTTCACGGGGAGATTCAGCGTGACATAGAGTGTGACATGGCTGGCCCCTTTGAAATACAGGTACGACAGAAACAGGAAAAAAGAGTGAGACAAATTGTGGTGAAAGAATACAGCAGAGTTCACCACCACCCCCTGCCAGAGCCTCATGGAGCTTTAGGTGTTTTCACTCAATAAACACTCACAACACCTG
>NC_043010.1:26766587-26791587 GCF_006345805.1 Octopus sinensis
TAACCTTTAAAGGTATTTTTTAATATGCTGGCCATTGATAATATTTTTTTTTGAAAAAATCTTATCCTACATTAGATATATATATATATATATATATATATATATATTATTGTCATCATCATCATTATTCAATGTCCACTTTTCCACAAATTTTGTACAGTTAGATGTTGTTCTTGTAACCAGTTCTCTCCTATTTTCATGGAAGATAATATTACCCCATGGTCAGACATTTTTTTCCCAGAAGACTGGAAACAAACAAACGTCACTTGTTTACAACCATCTTGTAGATCTTGTAGTGTCAAGACAAGGGTACGTGAGTATATATGTATGCATGTGTCTGTGAGTGTGTGTCTCCTTGTCTTGATAATGCGTGGTAGTTGTAAAATGATTGTCACTGTTATACAAGTGATGTCATTCACTTCAACCATTATGCAAAAACATGGGGGAAAATTATGTTGCTTGGAAACTAGTAGTGGTTGGGGATAGAAAGGGCATTCAGAGAGAATCTGCCTCAAGAAAATCTATCAAACCAGTGGAAGTATGGAAATGTGGGCATCAAAATGAATGTAAAAAGCACCCACTATGCCATGTAGACCTCACCAGAGCTGGTGCCACATAAAAAAAACACTCAGTACACCCAGTGAAGTGGTTGGCATTCGGAAGGGCATCCAGCTGTGAAAACCTTACCAAAACAGCCTAGTGCAGTCCTCTGGCTTGGAAGCTCCTACAGTTCTATAATAATAATAATAATAATAATAATAATAATAACAATAATAATAATAATAATAATAATAATAATAAGAGAGGAGAAGCCTGCACTGAATAACAACATGGATGTACTAAACCAGGCTCTCCATTCAAAAACAAATCTAATCCAATAACATCGATGGAATTAGATAAAGGAACCTGAGGAAAACTTGAAGGAAGCGACCTTTTAAGGAAGACACTAAGAAAAAAACGAAATTTTACTGCCATACAAAGTACAGTTTCTCCTACACACGGTGTCTCAATGAAACATGTGCGAAACACACACGCGATATCAACACTGGAAAGTTTGCATAGAATAAAATAGAAATGGACCAAAACAAAAACAAAAAACCAGTGAGTACATAAATTGAGTAATTACGCATACACTCGAATGTCTACACAATCATATATACATTTTGATACCCATAGGACTACACATAGATCCCAAAGTTGAACACACTAAGTGAAATTTACAGGACACACACTCACGCACATGAAAACACGTGTCACAAACCAAGCAAAAACAAAATCAAAACTTTTTGTTTTTCTTCTTATTTTCTTCTCAGAACTACCACAGACAGAGTGAACCTTTCATAAGGGTAAAAAGCATCACAAAAAAAAAACTATGTTCGGAGGTAAATCTATCAACAAAAAAAAATAAATAAAAAAATAAAGACGAATACAGATCTACTAGCCTTAAGAAATTATGCTACGGGCAATGTTTAAATGCAGAGGTGGTGTCATCGCAAAAACTTAACCCTAAACTAACAGATCTGACTCCTAATGTAAGAGCCGAAGCTCGTCATGCCTCAATGTCAACAAAACAAATTACAAACTGCAACGGTCATCGATCGGTTTACAAAAGACCACAAACCCGAATATTGAACCAAGTTCTGATTAAAAAATCAGCCACTGGTTCAAATTTTCCCGACACACAGGAGCTATTCAATCAGAATATTCCAACAGATGGCCATCCATGCCCATCATCAAGTAACCAAAAGAAAAAGAATGAAAAATGGTCTAGGGAAGATAACAAGGAAGTTCTTGCGGCCTTCTACCATGCCATATATTTCCCCACAGATAAATCTAACACTATACAAACCTACATAAACTGGAGATAGAAACATCCTGAAGTAAGACCCTACATAGACAGTAACAAGCTTGCCAATGTTAGAAGAAACATTATAAAAAAGAAATTACTGACTGAAGTAGAGATTGATCAAGTTAGACAAGCAGTAACGGATAAAAACAATCAAGCTGCAGCTAAAGAAGATAATACAGAGGAAATAATTATATAGCAGCCCAGGGCTGATAAAAACACAGTAAGGATTGAAAGAGTTAGTATAAGTGGTAGGCAAGGTGAAATACTCCCTGAACCAAATATAAACACTAAGACAGATGAACATCAAATAGATGAAGAAAGTCACACAAATATTGACCCAACAGAACTACATGAGCTAAAGAATCAAATCATGATTGAATAGCTGAAAATTAAAGAAGCCAGTATGAATGAACATGATACACTCCCTAAAATCCGCAACTCTAACCAAAACATGAAAATAATTGGTAAAATCCGCCTTGCACTTAAGGAGATAATTTCAGCTAATGATGTCGATATCACAGATCTCAACCACCTGTACTATGCATCCGTGAAAATCTCAACGATTCTGTGGTGCAAAGATTAGAAAACGGCAACATTCCCACAAAAAGCCTTCTTGGCAAGAGCATATCCAACAACAAATTAAACTACTTAGGTCTGACATTGAATATTTGAAAAACCTTAAGGTTGACAAGACTACCAAACCTACAAAAAGCAAAAAATTAAAGAAAAAATATAATATGAAAACTATACTTGATATTGATGCCACCATAGAAATCATCAAGCAAAAGGTATCTGCTAAAGCTGCCCGCATAGTGAGGTATGAAAAGCATGTTAGATTCTTCAAGGACAACATGTTCAAAAATAACTCCAAAAATTTTTACAGGAAGATAGGGAATACACCAGTTACTGTAAAGTCTGTACCATCAAAAGAAGAAGTGCACGGTTTTTTAAATAAGATTTGGGCAGAAGAAAAAACACACAATGAAAAGGCCCCTTGGATTGATAGAATAGATATGGACTTGTACTCCTTAGAGGAGCAAAAGTGGGAGGGTGTCAAGGTAGAAGATGTAAGATCTGCTCTCAGGAGGTCAAGCAAATGGAAGTCTCCAGGAAAGGATAAAATTCCTAACTTCTGGTTGAATGCCTTCCCAGAGAGCCATGAACTACTAACAGAACTTTACAATGGTGTTTTGCAACACCATAGTAGGATGCCTACTTGGCTAGTTAATGGGTTAACATTCCTGCTCCCAAAAAGTGAAGAAACAAATGAACCCAAAAACTATAGACCCATAACCGGCTTAACAACTTTGTATAAAACGCTAACATCTGTCCTAACGGAATATACCTATAGTTTTTTTAATAGACAGCTGCATATTCCCTAATGAATAGAAAGGATGTAAACGTGGATCCTGTGGTTGTAAAGATCAGCTACTCATCAATAAGATGATCTTAGAAGATTGTCACAAATGACACAAAAACTTATCAATAGCCTGGATAGACTATAAAAAGGCTTTTGACAGCCTACCAAATAGCTGGATAAAGAAATGCCTGGAAATGTATTAAATAGTGCCTACTCTGCGAAACTTTTTGTCAGTAAGTATGAGATCATGGAGAACCACACTAACTTTGAACAGTGACAATGAATCTCTAAATGCTGGTGATGTAAAAATTTCATGTGGCATTTTCCAGGGCGACTCACTATCACCACTCCTCTTCTGTTTAGCCTTAATGCCTGTCTCAAAATTGCTCAATGATGCACAGTACGGATATAAAGTGTTGGATAAATATATAAACCATCTCATTTACATGGATGATTTAAAGCTCTGCAAAAAATGACCCACAACTCAAGGGCTTATTAACGATTGTTAAACAATTCAGCAATGACATCAGAATGCAATTTGGCCTCGATAAATGTGCAAAAGCTACTTTTATCAAAGGAAAAATGACAGAAACATCTAACTTTTACCTCGACCAGCAGAATGTCATAAAAGAGTTAGACCCAGCGGAGAGCTACAAGTACTTAGGGGTAATTGAAGGGATGGAATAAGGCATTCAGTGATGAAGGAAAGGATCAGGAGAGAATGTTATCGCAGAGTAAGAGCAATACTCAAGACAGAGCTGAATGCGAGAAACAGGATTGAAACGATCAATGCTTTAGCCATACCAGTTGTGACTTACAGTTTCAATATCATTAACTGGTTAATTACTGAAATATGTAATCTTGACAGAAAAATATGAAAACTGTTGACAATACATAGAATGCACCACCTTAAGGCAGATATAGAATGACTTTATCTGCCAAGAAAAGAGGGAGGCCGTGGACTTTTACAACTAGCAATAACAATGAAGATTGCTACAATTGGCCTAGACACCTACCTGAAAAACTCTGAGGACTGGATGTTAAAACTTCTCTCAAAACATGAAAACAAGAAAGCATCATACTCAGTAACAAAACAGGCAAAGGAATATATAAGTGAATTCCAAATACAACAAATTTTGGATTTAGACACACAAGAAACAAGCACAGAAAAAGCTAAGTGCATGAAAGCCCATGCTAAAACTGCTGCCTTAGATATTCTGAATGATAAATGGCAAGAAAAACCTCTCTATGGCAAATACCCAAAGAGAGCGAATAATGCAGATGTTGACAAAGCCCTAACCCATCAATGGCTAATGGCCTCTGGCTTAAAATCTGAAACAGAAGGGTTTATCATAGCAGCTCAAGATCAATGCCTACCTACAAGGAACTACCAGGCCAACATATTAAAGAATGGCAGTAACCCAACATGTCGTGTATGTCAACAACAAAATGAAACCATTGATTATGTTGTCTCCAAGTGCAGTCTTCTAGCGTCTACAGAGTATCTCAACAGGCATGATAGAGCTGCACAATATATTCACTGGGTAATTTGCAAAAGCCCGGACTTGCTCCATGATAAAAACTGGTGGGAACACAAACCACCTCCAGTGCTTGAAAATGACCACATCTCACTCCTCTGGAACTTCACCATTCAAACTGATAGAAAGATAGACACGAATAGGCCAGACATCATAGTAAAAGACTTCAGACAAAAAACATGCCTCCTCATTGATATGACTGTTCCAATCAATATAAACGTATCTGTCAAGACCTACCAGAAACTGAGCAAATATAAAGATCTTGAAATAGAAATCAGCAAAATGTGTAATCTGAAGACTAAAACAATACCTGTTGTCATAGGTGCCCTGGGAATGGTAGCAAAAGGGGCTGATTGCTACCTAACTCAGATACCAGGAAACCCAAAAATGGCAGAAATTCAAAAGATAGTGTTCATGGGAACTGCTCATATCCTACGCAAAATACTTTCTATGTACTCTCAAGTTTTAAAACAAACATAATTTTTGTATGGTTTTTTAGGCATTCACTAGTACAACACTAAGTACAAAACCAAATATATGGCACCCTAGGCATAACACCAACATGAACTTCCAACTTGTTGTCTCTTGAGGTCTCTGGGTGAGACTTGGAGCTAGCTTGTACAAATATAAAGCAAAAGTCAAACATAGAATAATAATAATAATAATAATAATAATAATAAAATAATAATAATAATAATAATAATAATAATAAAATAATAATAATATAATAATAATAATAAAATAATAATAATAATAATAATAATAATAATAATAAATAATAATAAATAATAATAATAATAAAATAATAATAATAATAATAATAATAATAATATAATAATAATAATATAATAATAATAATAATAATAATAATAATAATAATAATAATAATATCTCATTTACATGGATGATTTAAAGCTCTTTGCAAAAAATGACCAACAACTCAAGGGCTTACTAGCGATTGTCAAACAATTCAGTGATGACATCAGAATGCAATTTGGCCTCGATAAATGCGCAAAAGCTACCTTTATCAAAGGAAAAATGACAGAAACATCTAACGTTAACCTTGACCAGCAGAATGTCATAAAAGAATTAGACCCAGCAGAGAACTACAAGTATCTAGGGGTAATTGAAGGAGAAGGAATAAGGCATTCAGTGATGAAGGAAAGGATCAGGAGAGAATGCTATCGCAGAGTAAGAGCAATACTCAAGACAGAGCTGAATGCGAGAAACAGGATCGAAGCAATCAATGCATTAGCCATACCAGTCGTGACTTACAGTTTCAGTATCGTTAACTGGTCAATTACTGAAATATGTAATCTTGACAGAAAAATACGAAAACTGTTGACAATGCATAGAATGCACCACCCTAAGGCAGATACAGAACGACTTTATCTGCCAAGAAAAGAGGGAGGCCGTGGACTTTTACAACTGGCAATAACAATGAAGATTGCTACAATTGGCCTAGACACCTACCTGAAAAACTCTGAGGACTGGATGTTAAAACTTGTCTCAAAACATGAAAACAAGAAAGCATCATACTCAGTAACAAAACAGGCAAAGGAATATCTAAGTGAATTCCGAATACAACAAATTTCGGAATTAGAGATAGACATACAAGAAACAGGCACAGAAAAAGCTAAGCGCATGAAAACCCGTGCTAAATCTGCGGCCTTAGATATTCTGAATGATAAATGGAAAGGAAAACCTCTCTATGGCAAATACCCAAAGAGAGCAAATAATGCAGATGTTGACAAAGCCCTGACCCATCAATGACTAATGGCCTCTGGCTTAAAATCTGAAACAGAGGGGTTTATCATAGCAGCTCAAGATCAATGCCTACCAACAAGAAACTACCAGGCCAACATATTAAAGATCAGAAGCAGTCCAACGTGTCGTGTATGCAAGCAACAAAATAAAACCATTGACCATGTGGTCTCCAAGTGCAGTCTTCTAGCGCCTACAGAGTATCTCAACAGGCACGATAGAGCTGCACAATATATTCACTGGGTAATCTGTAAAAACCTGGATTTGCCCCATGAAAAAAACTGGTGGGAACACAAACCACCCCCAGTGCTTGAAAATGACCACATCTCACTCCTCTGGAACTTCGCCATTCAAACTGACAGAAAGATAGATGCAAATAGGCCAGACATCATATTGAAAGACTTCAAACAAAGAACATGCCTCCTCATTGATATGACTGTCCCAATCGATATAAACGTATCTGTCAAGACCTACCAAAAACTGAGCAAATATAAAGATCTTGAAATAGAAATCAGCAAAATGTGGAAGCTGAAGACTAAAACAATACCTGTTGTCATAGGTGCCCTGGGAATGATAGCAAAAGGGGCAGATAGCTACCTAACTCAGATACCAGGAAACCCAAAAATGGCAGAAATTCAAAAGATAGTGCTCATGGGAACTGCTCATATCCTACGCAAAATACTTTCTATGTAATCTCAAGGTTTAAAACAAACATAATTTTCGGTTTAAAAAAAAAAAAAAATTTTTTTTTTAGACATTCATTAGAACAACACCCCCACCCCCCAAATATATGGCACACTAGGCATAACAACAACATGAACTTCCAACCCTGTTGTCTCTTGAGGTCTCTGGGTGAGACTTGGAGCCAACTTGTACAAATATAAAGCAAAAGTCAAACATTGAATAATAATAATAATAATAAATAATAATAAATAATAATAATATAATAATAATATAATAATAATAATAATAATAATAATAATAATAATAATAATAAATAATAATAATAATAATAATAATAATGATAAATAATAATAATAATAATCATAATAATAATAATAATAATAATAATAATATAATAATAATAATAATATATAATAATAATAATAATAATAATAATAATAATAATAATAATAATAATAATAATAAATAATAATAATAATAATAATAATAATAAATAATAATAATAATAATAATAATAATAATAATAATAATATAATAATAGTCGTGTATGCAAGCAACAAAATGAAACCATTGACCATGTGGTCTCCAAGTGCAGTCTTCTAGCGCCTACAGTGTATTTCAACAGGCACGATAGAGCTGCACAATATATTCACTGGGTAATCTGTAAAAACCTGGATTTGCCCCATGAAAAAAACTGGTGGGAACACAAACCACCCCCAGTGCTTGAAAATTACCACATCTCACTCCTCTGGAACTTCACCATTCAAACTGACGGGAAGATAGATGCAAATAGGCCAGACATCATATTGAAAGACTTCAAACAAAGAACATGCCTCCTCATTGATATGACTGTCCCAATCGATATAAACGTATCTGTCAAGACCTACCAAAAACTGAGCAATATAAAGATCTTGAAATAGAAATCAGCAAAATGTGGAAGCTGAAGACTAAAACAATACCTGTTGTCATAGGTGCCCTGGGAATGATAGCAAAAGGGGCAGATAGCTACCTAACTCAGATACCAGGAAACCCAAAAATGGCAGAAATTCAAAAGATAGTGCTCATGGGAACTGCTCATATCCTACGCAAAATACTTTCTATGTAATCTCAAGGTTTAAAACAAACATAATTTTCGGTTTAAAAAAAAAAAAAAATTTTTTTTTTAGACATTCATTAGAACAACACCCCCACCCCCCAAATATATGGCACACTAGGCATAACAACAACATGAACTTCCAACCCTGTTGTCTCTTGAGGTCTCTGGGTGAGACTTGGAGCCAACTTGTACAAATATAAAGCAAAAGTCAAACATTGAATAATAATAATAATAATAATAAATAATAATAATATAATAATAATGATAAATAATATAATAATAATAATATAATAATAATAATAATATATAATAATAATAATAATAATAATAATAATAATAATAATAAATAATAATAATAATAATCATAATAATAATAATAATGATAAATAATAATAATAATAATAATAATAATAATAATATAATATAATAATAATAATAATAATAATAATATAATAATAATAATAATAATAAATAATAATAATAATAATAATAATAATAATAATAATAATAATAATAATAATAATAATAATAATAATAATAATAATAGTCGTGTATGCAAGCAACAAAATGAAACCATTGACCATGTGGTCTCCAAGTGCAGTCTTCTAGCGCCTACAGTGTATTTCAACAGGCACGATAGAGCTGCACAATATATTCACTGGGTAATCTGTAAAAACCTGGATTTGCCCCATGAAAAAAACTGGTGGGAACACAAACCACCCCCAGTGCTTGAAAATTACCACATCTCACTCCTCTGGAACTTCACCATTCAAACTGACGGGAAGATAGATGCAAATAGGCCAGACATCATATTGAAAGACTTCAAACAAAGAACATGCCTCCTCATTGATATGACTGTCCCAATCGATATAAACGTATCTGTCAAGACCTACCAAAAACTGAGCAAATATAAAGATCTTGAAATAGAAATCAGCAAAATGTGGAAGCTGAAGACTAAAACAATACCTGTTGTCATAGGTGCCCTGGGAATGATAGCAAAAGGGGCTGATAGCTACCTAACTCAGATACCAGGAAACCCAAAAATGGCAGAAGTTCAAAAGATAGTGCTCATGGAAACTGCTCATATCCTATGCAAAGTGCTCTCTATGTAGTCTCGGGGTTTAAAACAAACATAATTTTCGGTTTAAAAAAAAAAAAAAAAAACTTTTTTTTTAGACATTCATTAGTACAACATCCCCACCCCCCAAATATATGGCACACTAGGCATAACAACAACATGAACTTCCAACCCTGTTGTCTCTTGAGGTCTCTGGGTGAGACTTGGAGCCAACTTGTACAAATATAAAGCAAAAGTCAAACATAGAATAATAATAATAATAAAATAATAATAATTATAATAATAATAATAATAATAATGATAAATAATAATAATAATAATATAATAATAATATAATAATAATAAAATAATAATAATAATAATAATAATAATAATAATAATAATATAATATAATAATAATAATAATAATAATAATAATAATAATAATAATAATAATAATAATAATAATGAAAAATACCTTAGGAATGAGAACCCAGGTTCGAAATTTCCCCAAGACACCTGAAGAAGGCTGGAGGGTACATCAGCCGAAACGTGTTAACAACAAACAAGATGAGGGCAAATATCTGCTAAATGTAAATAATGTAAATAATGTTGGATGCTCCTATTAAGCTGTCCATTCCATGCCAGCATGGAAAACAGAGTTAAATGATGATGATGATGAGGAGGAGGAGGAGGATGTAACAAAGAAAAAAATTTAAAAGCCATCCCAAATTCACCATTAGCTATATAAAAACACCGTTAAATAACTTCATTACTTCATTAGATAGTAGCAGAATGCAGTAGGAAAACGTATGGCCAGTTTTTCAGTCACACAAAATCATGGTATGGGTGGTTGTCCATTGAACCAACATATTTGTAAATACTGTTCTGCAATGTGCTATTAATAAGAATATTCTGATGAGGATTACATGACTTCGCCTCACAGATCTATACAGATTTGTGCTATTCCATGCACCTTCTATAAATTAAGTCTTTATTACATGATAGACATGGTTATGGCACAAATCATGGCTTCACCTGGAACAGATGTCAAGCTAAGACTACTATATCACACTTTATGTTTATCCATATTCCATGTAAATATACTCATTATGGCTAAGTGTGTTTGTCTACCTTTTTTTTTTGCTGTTTTCTATGTTTTAGAAAAATGCCATCATAAAAAATGAGAGAAATTTCATTGTTCTAAGAATGGCAGGATGCAATGGTGATCCTGCTCAATTGTTCAAGAATACCTAATTCTGTAACCCAGAATGGCCTGGGCAGCTGGTAGTACACCAGGGTAGTAGACAATCTATCCTGGGATGTATGAACCATGGCATTCATTGAGGAAACTGAGTTGGGTGGTGATGGTGGTAGTGGTATGTGTGGTGGTTGCAGGAGGGGGGGTAATGAATGCAATGGGGAGATGGAGGTGGCTGAAGGTTGTGGTGTGAGAGGTGTAATGGAAGGATTGAAAGATGGCGGAGAATGAGATACTCAACCAATCTCAGTTGTAGATTAGTTTATATTAATGCCAGAAGGAGTTTTGAATTATCCTGTATACACAACACATCATCATCATCATCATTTCCCATCCATTTTCCATGCTCGTATGGCTCGGATGGTTTGGCAGGATCCACCCAGCCACAGGGCTGCACCAGACCCCAATGTCAACTTAGGTATGTCCTTCCTAATACCAACTACTTTATGGTCTGTACCAGGTACTTATTTTGTAGGGAGTGGCGGGGGGGGGGGAAACCGGCATTTTTGAGGTCACCAAGTAAGTTGCAAAACACAAAAAAGACCAGAAAAGGGAAAGACACCCATGACTTAGTGGCACACGGGGAAGAGTATTTGGGAAGGGGTTGGTGGTGGTATTATGCCTGGTGTTGAGAAGCTAAAGTATGATAGAGGGACAAGCACAGGTGTCTTGCTATAGAAGATGTATGTGGCTATTCCACGTCATATGTAAGCATTCCCTCAGAAAGAAGAGGAGCAAAACCTGCTTGGAGAAGGTGGACCTCATTCTCTTCCTATATTGTACAAGGGTGGGAGTAGCTGGAAGAAAAGATTGGATGGTTGTGATGAGATGCCAGAGCAAACTCTCAAGGTACAAGAAGATGAGGTAAGAGATACGATCAATGGATTCTGGATTCGGTGGGGAGTTGGTGTAGTTTTTTAAGAATGTGAGGGAGAATAATGAATGATTAGAGATGGGGTAGAGGTGAATGTATTGAGGGGGAAAGGGTAGGGATACATTTGGTGGGAAATATCAGTATGGAGAGGGGGGACGTTGAGAGAGATAGCAATGGCTCAAGAAGAGGGAAAGATCATAAAATAGGCTGACGGTGGTGATGGGAGGGGGATGTGCAAACTGAAAGAGTGATGGAAAGGAAGATGTCAGAGATACATATGGGTGTCTTGAACAATATACACAACTATTGAGAAGCCTTTTTAGCATTTAAGTCAGCGGTTCTCGGCTAGAGTCCATTTAATCCTTGAGGGTCCACATAAGATTTTGTCAATGGCACAGGAGTGACTGTGTGGTACGTAGCTTGCTTACCAACCACATGGTTCTGGGTTCAGTCCCATTGCATGACACCTTGGGCAAGTGTCTTCTACTATAGCCTCGAGCCGAACAAAGCCTTATGAGTGGATTTGGTAGATGGAAACTGAAAGAAGCCTGTCGTATATATGTATATGTATATATATGTGTGTGTCTGTGTTTGTCCCCCCAACATCGCTTGACAACCAATACTGGTGTGTTTATGTCCCTGTAACTTAGCAGTTCGGCAAAAGAGACCAATAGAATAAGTTCTAGGCTTCCAAAGAATAAGTTCTGGGGTTGATTTGCTTGACTAAAGGCGGTGCTCCAGCTTGCCCGCAGTCAAATGACTGAAACAAGTAAAAGAGTAATGTTTTTTTTCTTACAATTCCTAACAATACTTAATTACAAAAATATAATAGGAGTTTTAAAACATTGAATGGCCATGAGGGTCCACCTGAGTTGAATAGGAATGAAAGGGGCCTACAGGTAAAAAAAAGGGTCGAGGATCACAGATTTAAATTATATATAAATGCAACTAGGTAAAAACGTTCTATACAATCCTCTCAATCAAAATTACTCTCTTTCCAAATAAATTCATTTAAATATCCACTGACTATTGATGTAGTTTGCCAGCTTAAATAGGATTTAGTTTTCTTGCAAATTACCAATCTTTCTTTCAATGAAGAATTTGAATATATCTTTAAATAACTGTGGAATAGCAATTACCAATTTATTAAAACAGATCTGATTATGCCTAAGATGTGGCTAATATATTGAATATATTACTTAACGTAAATATATAAAGCTTCTTTAGTTATTTTCTATGATAAATTTGATAAATGATAGTTGATTACTAATAGCAATCGTTGATTAAGATAAATAGCCTGAATTGTTGATATACTATAGCCATGGTAATGAATACATGCTTCTTGTAATTTTACTAACGAGTTAACATAAATGTTTTTGCTGATTAAAATAATTTTGAGTGCCGTAATTTTATGCATTAAAAGCACTCAGAATGTCTCTTTTACTGTAGCCCGAAGCTAACTATGCAAACTGATGATGACGATGATGATGATGATGATGATGACGACAACAGTGGTGGTTGTGGTGGTGATGGTAGTGATATGATGATGGTGGTGGTGGTGATGATATTGTTGATGGTGATGATGATGGTGGTGATGGTGATGGTGGTGGTGATGATGGTAGTGGTATGGTGATGGTACTGGTTCTGTTGATGATGGTAGTGGTATGGTGATGGTACTGGTTCTGTTGATGATGCTGGGAAGGCACGGTGGTGGTGGCGGAGGTGGCAGTGGTGGTGATGATGATGGTGATGGAGATGGTGATGATGGTGATGGTTGTGGTGATGATGATGTCATAGCATTCATCATGCTAGTGTTTTATCCCCACTTAAATAAGGATGTTCTGTTAGAACAAAATATACTGCAGTAGTTACCATGAGAGAAATTCTCATCTTGGCTTTGATATGCAAAATGCACTCTTGTTTATATTGCTAGTGGGGAGATTAATCCCTGCTACCTCCAGGGCTGATACCACCAGACTACATATTTTCGACCTTTTTTGGTTTTGTCAGTGATGGACACTCGACCACTAGAGGTAGCAGTGATTTATCTTCCCACCAGCGATATATAGAATAACAGTGCCAGAACAGGTACTGGTGTTGTGATTAATTTTTTAGTATTATTGTAGTAGCAACAAAAATAATGGAAGCAGCAGCAGTAGTAGTAGTAGTTGTTGTTTTTGTTGTTGATGTTATTGTTTAATCTTAGCTTGATACTGATGAAGCGCACCTGTGCACTACCCAAGGCATTATTTAAATCATGGATAGGGCAAAGAGCTGGCAGAATCGTTGGCTTGTTGGGCAAAATGCTTTGCAGTAGTTCATTTGTCTTTATCTGTCTTTATGTTCTGAGTTCAAATTCTGCCAAGGTTGACTTTGCCTTTCATCCTTTCAAAGTCAATAAAATAAGAAACAGTTGAGTGCTGGGTCAATGTAATCGACTTAACCCCTCCTCCAAAATTTCTGGCTTTTTACCAAAATTTGAAACTTATTTCAGTCATTGGAATTCATCCATTTTTGAAGCATTTGGAAATTCCAACAGAAAGGTGTGACTCAAAAGAGATTTGACTGCTGGAGAACCACTACTCAAATAGCCACAAACAGGGTAGAAGACCCATTCATTGGCTGAACAGAGCATGGATGCCAGTTGTTTAACCAAAGATAACTGCTGATTAATGAGACCAATAACCCAAAACTCTCCAACAACCAAAATCCTGGCAGTTCTTCAATTATTGTCAGACGTGCATGTGTGGTAACAAGCTTGCTTCCCAATGACATGGTTCTGGGATCAGTCCCATTGTATGACACCTTGGGCAAGTGTCTTCTACTATAGCCTTGGGCTGACCAAAGCCTTGTGAGTGGATTTCATAGGCAGAAACTGAAAGAAGCCCATTGTGTGTGTGTGTATGTATGTATGTGTGTGTGTATATATATATATATAAATATATAGTTGGAATTTACAATATATCATCATCATCATCATCATCATCATCATTTAGCGTCCGTTTTCCATGCTAGCATGGGTTGGACGGTTCAACTGGGGTCTGGGGAGCCCGAAGGCTGCACCAGGCCAGTCAGATCTGGCAGTGTTTCTACAGCTGGATGCCCTTCCTAACGCCAACCACTCCGAGAGTGTAGTGGGTGATTTTATGTGCCACCGACACAGGTGCCAGACGAGGCTGGCGAACGGCCACGCTCGGATGGTGTTTATGTGCCACCGACCGACACGGTGCCAGACGAGGCTGGCAGACGGCCACGCTCGGATGGTGTTTTTATGTGCCACCGACACAGGTGCCAGATGAGGCTGGCAGGTGCCAGACGAGGCTGGCAGACGGCCACGCTCGGATGGTGTTTTATTGCCAGTGCCACCGACACAGGTGCCAGATGAGGCTGGCAGTGCCAGACGAGGCTGGCAGACGGCCACGCTCGGATGGTGTTTTTATGTGCCACCGACACAGGTGCCAGATGAGGCTGGCGGACGGCCACGATCGGATGGTGTTTGTTACGTCCCCCCAACACGGAGGCCAGTCTATGCGGTACTGGCTACGGCCACGTTCGGATGATTTTCTTGTGTGCCACCGGCACTGGTACCACAAAGATACAAATTCCATTTATGTTCATCTATTTTGATTTGTTTTGATTTGATTTGATTTTTTTTGATTTTCACTTGCCTCAACAGGTCTTCACAAGTGTCACAAGAAGGAAGGTATGCACAGGTGGACTGTCTACGTCGCCGGGTCTTCGGATGGTGTCTTTATGTGCCACCGACACAGGTGCCAGATGTGGCTGGCGAACGGCCACGATCGGATGGTTTTCTTGTGTGCCACCGGTACTGGAACCACAAAGATACAAATTCCATTGATGTTCATCTATTTTGATTTGGTTTGATTTTCACTTGCCTCAACAGGTCTTCACAAGTGTCACGCGTGTCACACACACTTGCCTCAACAGGTCTCCACAAGTGTCACACACTTGCCTCTGCCTCAACAGGTCTTCACAAGTGTCACACACTTGCCTCTGCCTCAACAGGTCTTCACAAGTGTCATAAGAGGGAAGGTATGCACAGGTGGACTGACTACGTCGCCGGGTCTTTGGATGGTGTTTTTATGTGCCACCGACACAGGTGCCAGGTGAGGCTGGCGAACGGCCACGATCAGATGGTGTTTGTTGTGCCCACAGCACGGAGGCCAGTCGATGCGGTACCAGCTACGGCCACGTTCGGATGGTTTTCTTGTGTGCCACCGGTACTGGAACCACAAAGATACAATTCCATTGATATTCATCTATTTTGATTTGATTTGGTTTGATTTTCACTTGCCTCAACAGGTCTTCACAAGGGTCACACACTTGCCTCAACAGGTCTCCACAAGTGTCACACACTTGCCTCTGCCTCAACAGGTCTTCACAAGTGTCACACACTTGCCTCAACAGGTCTTCACAAGTGTCATAAGAGGGAAGGTATGCACAGGTGGACTGACTACGTCGCCGGGTCTTCGGATGGTGTCTTTATGTGCCACCGGCACAGGTGCCAGATGAGGCTGGCGAACGGCCACGATCGGATGGTGTTTGTTGTGCCCACAGCACGGAGGCCAGTCGATGCGGTACTATGTATATATATATATATATATATATATATAGTTGCAATTTACAAAAAAACAAAATGAAAGATAAAGACAGGTGTGTAATCAGCAAACCGGGGTATTAGTTTGACACCCGGGAAGGTGAGAAAGTCTTTTATGTTTTGAGCCTACGCTCTTCAACAGAAAGGAACACAGAAATAAACAGAGATATATATATAAGTCTTTCTACTATAGGCACAAGGCCTGAAATTTTGAGGGAGGGGGCCAGTTGATTCGATTGACCCCAGTACGCAACTGGTACTTAATTTATTGACCCTGAAAGAATGAAAGGCAAAGTTGATCTTGGTGGAACTTGAACTCAGAATGTAGCGATGGGTGAAATACCACTAAGCGTTTCAACCAGCATGCTAATGTTTCTGCCAGTTCACTGCTTTTATGTGTGTGTGTGTATATGAGGGTGAGTCATAAAGTAATGCCATTTTGTTTTGGACAGGTATAATTACCAACACAGGGACATGTATCATACATCAAAATGAAGCTGGTCCTCTGTGGATCACATCCCTATGTCTCAACATAGTCACCGTTTCTTTCAATAGCAATGTTCCACCATCGAATGAGAGCATGTATCCTTGCCCTGTAAAATTCTGTTGAATGTTCTTTGAGCCACTTCTTCAGTACAGTTTTCACCTCCTCATCACTGGAATAATGTTTGCCTCTCAAACCTTCTTTCATGGGACCGAAGAGATGATAGTCTGAAGGCACTAAATCTGGTGAGTATGAAGGAGGTAATGAAAAAGTGGTTCAAAGAACAGTCAATAGAATTTTATGGGGCAGGGATACATGCTCTCATTTGAAGGTGGAACATTGCTATTGAGAGAAACGTGACCATAGTGAGGAGTAGGGATGTAATCCAAAGAGGACCAGCTTTGTTTTGATGTATGATACATGATTCTGTGTTGGTAATTATACCTGTCCTAAACAAAATGGTATTACTTTTTGACTCACCCTCATATACATATATGAAAGAGGGTTTGAGAGGCAAACATTATTCCTGTGATGAGGAAGTGAGAACTGTTGTGAAGAAGTTGCTCACAGAACAGTCAACAGTCAAAACGGCATTGCATCAGCATGGCTGCAGCTCTGAGCTGAAAGTACAGAAAGAAAATATATATATATAGGAAGTGGGGTGCAGATATAATCAGTTTAAATGCTAAAGGGCTCAACCAGTAGGGTTGAATTAAAGGAAAATTCAGCTGCTATATCTAGCAAAAACATACAGGCTGTCTTTTTGGCTTCTCTTGTTAGCTGCTGTTGTTATTGTTTGTGTTGTAACATTACGTGTTACTGATTGGCAGCTGTGACTTTCTTCCTGTCTTGGAGTGAAAATAAAGAGTGGCCTTCTTTAAAGGTAACTTCATTGGAGGACAATGTGCTTATCCTTGTGTTGATGTAAACAGATATTTAATCCAGTACACTTGCTGTATGGTGTGTGTGTCTGTGTGTGTGCACACGCATGTGTATATATGCATATGCATATTTATATGTGTGTGTGCATACATATATATATATATATATATATATATATATATAATATATATATATATATATATATGCATACATACATATAGACAAATAGATAAATAGACAGACAGACTGATAGAGAGATATGGTTGTCTGTAAAAGAGATGAGGAATTAGTAAATATATATTAATATGCAAGTAATGTGTGTATATTTATGCATTTGGGTACATACATACATACATACGTATAGATACAAACACACAGACACACACAGGCACATATATACACAAACATACGTACAAATACATTCATGTGTGTATAATTATGCATACGTGAATATGTGCCTGTCTATATGTATAAGCTTATGTCAAGGTCTATAAAATGACACACAGACACATATAGAGTTCATATCTAATGTTGTTTTGTAAACATAAATAAATAATTAACTCGCACACACACTCACACATACATACACACGCATACACTCACACACATACATACACACTCGTGTTTGGATGTACAGATATGTATGATTTTCTATAAGTACATTTCAAGGCCTACATATTGAGGTATGCACACATACACAAACACATACTTCACACCCTCACACATAGACATAATTATATATATATATATATATATATATATTATATATATATATATATATATATACATATATATATATTAGTCATATGGAATATAACAAATATACATATAATATATGTATACACACACCACATACACAGACAATGTATATAATATATATATGTATATTATGTATATATATGTGTGTGTGGATGTATGTATATGTACATATATGAATATGTATATATATGTATAGTGTATATATATATGGTTGTGTGTGTATTATATATACTTATACACACACATACATACACACACACATACAAACACACACACACACATACAAACACACACACCACACACACACACACACACATACATGTAGGTATGTAAAGCATCCATGCCTGTGTCTACTCATGGAACAGCTCTGTAGATAAGTTCTGCAGCTATCAGATGTCATTAACCCATTACCTCATTTTTTTTACTCTTATTTCAGTTCTCCTGTATTTTTTTTCTTTTTCTTGAGAGGCAGTATCTGTCTGTGAACATATATATATATATATAATATATATATATATATATATATATATATATATATATATATATATATATATATACATATATATATATTAGTCATATGGAATATAACAAATATACATATAATATATGTATACACACACACACATACACAGACACATGTATATAATATATATATGTATATTATGTATATATATGTGTGTGTGGATGTATGTATATGTACATATATGAATATGTATATATATGTATAGTGTATATATATATATGGTTGTGTGTGTATTATATATACTTATACACACACATACATACATACACACACACATACAAACACACACACACACACACACACACACACATACATGTAGGTATGTAAAGCATCCATGCCTGTGTCTACTCATGGAACAGCTCTGTAGATAAGTTCTGCAGCTATCAGATGTCATTAACCCATTACCTCATTTTTTTTTACTCTTATTTCAGTTCTCCTGTATTTTTTTTCTTTTTCTTGAGAGGCAGTATCTGTCTGTGAACATATATATATATATATATATATATATATATATATATAGAGAGAGAGAGAGAGAGAGAGAGAGATGTATGTGTATACACAGGCACATGTTTATATGTGTGTGCATAAATAAGTTTGCACATTTGCTGTATGTGAATATATTTGTATGTTTATATGTATTTATATATATATTTCTGTTATATATCTTTATGTTGATGTGTGCCTACCTATATATGTATACCTGTTATGTATGTATGTATTTTATTTTTCTCTAAGTTTTTTCTTTGTTGTTTTTGTTTCGTTTTTTTTTTCTTATTTCATTCCGTTTTTGTTTATTTGTTTGTTAAACAGATATCTTTGTGTGTGACTTTGAGAGGTTTCTTTGGTGCTGTGTGTTTGTTTTGATGTTTAAGCACTTCCTATCATTACACATGCATGCATATACATGCACATGCATACACACACACACACTTGAACATACACGCACACAAAAGCACATGATCACACACACAAAGACACCCACCCATCCAAACACACATGTGGATGTGTGGATAAGTAGTTGCTTCTGAACCATTAGAGTTTAGGTTCAATCCCACCATGAACCTGCTTGAGCAAGTGTCTTCCACTTCTACCTTAGCCATGACCAGCCAAAGCCTTGTGAGCAGATTTCGTTAACAGAAATTGAAAAAAACTTCCCTCCTATATATGTATGCATGTGTGTGTGTGTGTGTGTGTGTGTGTAGGTATCATTATTATCCTCATCACCATCATCATCATATATACCATCTTCCATGTTGCCATGGGCCTGAGTGTTTGGCAGAAGCCGGCAAGTCAAAAGACTACCCCAAGCTCTACTGTCTGCTTTGGTATGGTTTCTATGGCTGGATGTCCTTCCTAATATGCCCACCACTTTACAGAGTGTACTAGGTACTTTTTTTTCTTGTGGCACCAACATTAGTGAGGTCACCATATATTTTACAAGCCCCACTTCAACTGAGGAGTGGAGTAATATTGAGGAAGGAGGCTTTGTGCCAGATGAGAGGTTAAAGTATGAGCAGAGGGACAGAAGTAGGTGTGTTTGCTGTTAAGAAGATTCATGGCTACCTCAGTAGGAGAGAGACAGTGGAGGCATGTTGCTTAGTGCTTAGGGTGTTGGACTCATGATCACAAGATTGTCGTTTCAATTCATGGACCAGGCGATGTGTTGTGTTCTTGATCAAGACACTTCATTTCACATTGCTCCAGTTCACTCAACTGTTAAAAACGACTAATTTGATGATAGGCCAGCATCCTGTCCAGGTGGGGAATTAGTATGCCATGGAAACCGGGAAACTGGCCCTTATGAGTTGGTATGACCCCCAAGAAGGCAACTCCATTTTAAACTTTACCAGAGAGACGGAGAAGAGAGAAAAAGAAAGAGAGATGGTGAAGAGGTGGCAGACGGGAGCAGGATACACACGAGTTACAAGGAAGTTTATATAACCAAGGTGGGACGAAGGATTGGATAGGGATGAATGGATGGGTAAGTTTGCGAGATTGTGAAAGGAGAAGGGTAGGTGGAGGGGAGGGATTGTTAGGAGAATGTGTTGTGGGGAAGAGATTCAACAGAGGAAATGTGTGTGTGTGTATATATGTGTGTGTGTGTGTGTGTGTCTGTATGTGTGTGTATGTATGTATGTATGTATATAGGCACAGGTGTGGCTTTATAGGTGCAGGTGTGGCTGTGTTGCTTGACCTTTGGAAGCAAAATGCATCATTCATATAGCGTGATTTGTTTTGAGTTCTCTGTCTGGGCATTTCTAGGCTGTTTGTTGTTTTATAGAGATTGTTACCTCACTTGGAAATAAACGGGTAAAGTTTGGCAACCAGAAGGGTACCCAGCCTTAGGAAACTCTACCCCCAACATGTTCTTGTCCGATCCATGCAAGTATGGAAGCATAGATATAAGAACTATGATGACGATGATGATGATGGTGGTGGTGGTGATGATTGGTAATATATATCATCGTCGTCGTCATCATCGTCGTTTAACGTCCGTTCTCCATGCTAGCATGGGTTGGACGGTTCGACCGGGGTTCTGGGAAGCCAGAAGGCTGCACCAGGCTCCAGTCTAATTTGGCAATGTTTCTACAGCTGGATGCCCTTCCTAACGCCAACCACTCCGTGAGTGTAGTGGGTGCTTTTTACGTGCCACCTGCACAGGTGCCAGGCGGGGCTGTATGTATATATATATATATATACATACATACAGGGTGTGTAAGATATTTGAGGAGAGATTTATGTTTATAACAAAACAGATATATATTAACAGATAATAACATAATTTATCAAAAAATGCTATGAGGATAAAAATAAACCTTCTTTTCCACAATGTTATTCAATAAAGTTATCCTCAACTTCAACAACTGCTTCTATATGAGATCTAAATCATCTACATGCTTGAATCAAGTGGTCCTGGTTCATTTCGGACATTACTCTGACTATGGCAGTTTTCAAAGAATCTTTGGTGTTATGGGTGTGTTCATTGACCTCTCAACAATGATCTACAGGTAATAGTCCAATGGATTGAGATCTGGAGAATTAGGAGGCCAAATGTTAGGGGTTATGTGATCATGAAAATTTTTAGCCATCCATTCCTGTGTTACTACAGCCATGTGTGATAGTACGGAGTCTTACTGAAACACATATGGCCTTCCATAGCATAAACTATCTATCCAGGGCTTAAGAATTATTTCCAGGGCCTCAATGTAGGCAGCAGAGTTAACTCTAAGGCCTTGTGGAAAGAAGTAAGGAGGCTTCACATGTCCTTCATTGCTGACAACCCCTAAAACCATGATAGTTGCAGGAAATTTTGTATGCATAAGACTTAGAACTTCAGAAGTGTCTGCCCATAACCATTTGTCATTTCGTCTACTTTTTGATCTTGATGGAAGTGTTTCTCATTTGAGAAAAACCAAATCAAATCTTTTTCTGCTGGATTTTTCAGTTTGCTTAAGAACCTTTTAGATCTGATGTAGTGATTTTCTTTTGCTTTTTCTGACAAATTGACCTTTCCTCATCATGTAAGATTTATATCTGATGTCTTCGTGTACAACATTTCTGACTGTTCCTTCAGACACATGGTGATCTTTCGCAATTGACCTCATGCACTTTCTGGGATTGTAATCAATGGTCTGTTGAACTTGCTGGATAAATTCAAGTGTTCTGATGATTTCAGAGCATTTAGAATGCTTTTTATGCATTAATGTTTCCATCTTCAGTCTCTAACTCTTTACAAACTTTGTAGACAAAAGATCTGGCAACTTTTAAGAATCAAGATATTTCTAAATCACTATGCTCAGCCTTTATAACCACAATAACAGCATGCCTCTTTATTTCTTGAGTAAGCTGAGGGTCTACCACTATTATTTTCTGAAATGACAATTAGCAAAAGATGCAGCCATGACCTAAAAATGTTATGTCCTCAAATACCTTTTGCACCCTGTATGCATATATATATATATATATATATATATATATATATATATATATATATATATATATAAACAACTTATAAACAAGGGCCCAAGAAAATTATTTCTATGCCAATATACTGATAACAGAGTTTTAAATCGTCAATTTCCACATATTATTATACCTACTACAGAAGTACGTTGTGCTGAAATCGAGGAAATTGATTCAATATAGAAATAACAAACTTTTAAAAAAATTCTGTTGGCTAGCTTTCCTTGATTTCAGCACAACGTACTTCTGTAGTGGGTATAATAATATGTGGAAACTGATGATTTAAAAGTCTGTTATCAGCATATTGGCATAGAAATAATTTTCTTTTGCCCTTGTTTATAAGTTGTTTATAATTTTAACCTTTAAAGGTATTTTAATATGCTGCCACTTTTTTGATGGAATTTTTTTTTCTCTAAAAAAACTTCATCCTATATTAGAAGTATATATATATATATATACACACATATAGTTCAAAATTGTAAAAGAAACATAAGAGAGAGACAGGTGAGGGGTCAGCAAACAAGATTTAATAGATCTCACATGGAATTAAATGGTGGGCATTTTGAACTGGCCATGATGCATACGTGCATATATATATGGGTATACATTCGCATATGTAAGTATTCGTATGTTGTATTTATATATATGTATTTATGTTTCGGTACTGACAAGACAAAGCATTTCTAAATGCAAACCCAGAAATCCGGGATCTAGAATTATCCAGTAATTTTTTACTAGTTTCATCTTGTCTCTTTTTTTTCTCTCCGTGTTGATATATGGACAATTAAGGTGGTTTTAGAGTCAGATCAGGGCTGCTATTTTCAGCATGGTGGCATCTTGTAGATACCCTAATATATAATTTATATATATATATATATATATATATATATTAATATTAATATTTCTATCATACATATATATATATATACATATATATATATATATATATATATATATACATATATATATATATATATATATATATATTATATATATATATATATATAATATATATATATATATATATGTATATATATATATATGTATATATATGTATGATAGAAATATTAATATTTCTAAGTCTCTCTAAAGAAGACTACAGCAGCAGTACTGGATATTAATAGTTATCACCAAGCTAACATGGCAGTCCAGAAAAATGGAATGAATGCTGCTGTTGATTAGCTCCAAGACAATAGGCCATTGCCTCTAGCTAGCTATGTGACACACGAACCTGTGTCCATTATAACCTTTGGACAGGGGAGGTCCAATCAGTGGCTGCATTCGTCCTATATTTCTGGACTGCCATATTAGCTTGGTGATAACTATTAATATCCAGTACTGCTGCCATAGTCTCCTTTAGAGAGATTTAGAAATATTAATATTTCTATTTTTGAACAGACAGTCAGTAGCGACACCTGTGTAGTTCGGCTCTACATTGATAAGTCTGTAGATGCCAGAACAGCAAGGGGGAGAGACTGACCCCACCCCCTGTTCGAAGGTTATAATGGACACAGGTTTGTATGTCACATAGCTAGCTAGAGGCGATGGCCTCTTGGAGCTAATCAGCAGTGAGAGACAATCTTATATTTGAATGTATGATGGAATGAGTGTCATTGCTGAACTACCTTTGATCATCACGTGATCACATGACCTACCAGACTATCAGATGCTGTTGCACATCGCTGGCCACAATGCGCTTTGCATTTTATCCATCAAATGATGCCACCCTGCTGGTTAGGTGAGCAGGTCAACACCAACCCCTTTGATCGAAAGGGGACTGGTGCAACGTGAAATGAAGTGTTTTGCTCAAGAAAACAATGCACCACCCAGTCTGGGAATGAAACCCACGATCAAGTGAGCACGATTGCAACAGCTGTGATTGCAACACTAGGCCACGTACCTTCACACCTTTGATCATAGGTCTATAAAACCAGGGCTCAACAACAATGGCAATACAACAACAACATCAGCAATAACAACAGCAGTAACAACGACAACAGCAACAACAACAAAATAAACTGCCATTCTGTCGGTTTCAGTTGATCTGATCAAGGGAGCAACCTACTCAAGAAATTAATGTACAAGTGGCTAAGTACACTACGGACATGCATACCCTTAACATATCATAGTTCTCAGAGCGATTCAGCATGATACACCAAATATGACAAAGCTGACCCTTTGAATTACAGATACTACTAATATTTTTCAGCTGAGTGGAATGGAGCAACCTGAAGTAAAGTGTTTTGCTGAAGGACACAACACGCTGCCAAGCAGCAGTACTATCACGA
>NC_043010.1:26796587-26811587 GCF_006345805.1 Octopus sinensis
GTTCATTGCCTCACAGAGGTAATGACAAATGGCTGAGACCATTTGGCATTATGCTGTGCTTGAGAAGAAGACCCATCAAGCCAGGAAAAATCAGTCATGGCAGATACCGATGTCACACAAATGGTACATAAGAAGCACCTTTTGAGCATTGAGCCTCACAGAGGCAAAATGGCTGATGCCAGTGACATGGGAAAAGTCCCTTTCCAGGGTTGGGCCCCACGGAAGCAATGATGAATGACCAAGACCATTTGGCATTATGTCATACTTGAGAAGAAGATCCATCAAGCCGGGGAAAATCACACTCATGACAGAAACTGGTGTCACGCAAATGGCACCTGTGTTGATGGAATGTAAGAGCACCCATTACACTCTTGGAGTGGTTGGTGTTAGGCAGGGCATCCAGCCATAGAAAACCATGCCAAATCAAACTGAAGTCTGGTGCAGCCTTCCAGTTTGCTAGCCCTGGTCAAACTATCCAACCCATGCCAGCATGGACAACAAACATTAAATGATGATGATGATGTTGATGATATATTTATGTAATGTCATCACCATCATCATCATCATTTGATAATATCTGTTCCCCATGCTGGCATGGGTTGGACGGTTTGACCATGGCTAATAAGCTGAGAGACTAACTGGGAAGATAGGTTTTTGTATGTGGCAGATGCTCAGGAGCAATAAACACTGAATATGTGCAGAGAACAACTTCCGCCTCATTCCAGAGAGAAAAACTAGAAGTAGTTGATAGCTTCCATTACCTAGGTGACCAAGTCAGTAGCAGGGGAGGGTGCTCTGAAAGTGTAACTGCTAGAATAAGAATAGCCTGGGCAAAGTTGAGAGAGCTTTTACCTCTGCTGGTGACAAAGGGCCTCTCTCTCAGAGTAAAAGGTAGCCTGTATGACGCATGTGTACGAACAGCCATGCTACATGGCAGTGAAACATGGGCTGTGACTGCTGAGGACATGCGTAAGCTCGCAAGGAACAAAGCCAGTATGATTCGCTGGATATGTAATGTCAGTGTGTATACTCGACAGAGTGTAAGTACCTTTACAGAAAGTTAAACTTAAGAAGCATCAGATGTGGTGTATGAGAGAGACGCCTGCACTGGTATGGTCATGTGGAGAGAATGGAGGAGGATGGCTGTGTGGAAAAGTGCCACACACTAGCTGTTGAGGGAACCTGTGGAAGAGGTAGACCCAGGAAAACCTGGGATGAAGTGGTGAAGCATGTCCTTCGAACATTAGGCCTCACCAAGGCAATGACTATTGACCGAGACCTTTGGAAATATACTCTGCTTGAGAAGACCTGGCAAGCCAAGTGAGACCATAACCCGTGACCTATGCCAGGGGTGTAACCAGCCCACTTATGCATGTCTTTCCTTCATTGGACACTAAACTCTACTTGCAAAGACCTTGTTGAGGCAAGTGAAATCAAAATCAAATTCGATGACTGGCATCCATGCTAGTAGAGCGCTAAGAGCACCATCCGAGCGTAATTGTTGCCAGAGCAGCAAACTGGCTTCCGTGCTAGTGGCACATAAAAAGCACCATTCGAGTGTGATCGTTACCATCATCACCTTACTGGCACTTGTGAAAAAATATTCAAGCAAGGTCATTGCCAGTGTCACTGGACTGGATCCTGTGCAGGTGGCACGTGAAAAACACCATTTGAGCATGGCCGTTTCCAGTACCACCTGACTGGACCTCATGCCAGTGGCATGTAAAATTACCCACTACACTCACGAAGTGGTTGGCATTAGGAAGGGTATCCAGCTGTAGAAACTCTGCCGGATCAGTTTGGAGCCTGGTGCAGCCATGTAGTTTGCCAGTCCCCAGTCAAATCGTCTAACCCATGCCAGCATGGAAAGCTGATGTTAAATGATGATAATTATATATATATATATATAATGATATATATATATATATATATATATATATATATACAAAATTTAGAGGATTGATCACTAAAAGTGGACAGCCTGTATGCTAGATATAGACGTCAAAATCGCCATTTTCCACGGAGAATGTGTTCTCAAGAAAACACATTCTCGAGAACACATTATTTTATCAACTCAGAAAGGATGAAAAGTAAAGTCAACCTCAGTAGAACTTGAACTTAGAACATAAGGATGGACAAAATAACAAAAGTTAATATGAAAATATGTCTTGCAAACAACTTGCACATGCAAGTGCTCCCAGTCAAAAACTCCGCATACCAGAAGCCAGCAAGTGTATGGGGTCATCAGGAGAGAAGGCACGCCATGTCAGTGTCTACCTCTCGACGGCATCACTGCACACTGGCCCCCCTCAGTGATATGAGGCCCAGCTTGCTAGATCAACTGGTTATCAAATAAAGCTCATTATTTCTCTAGCCATTGCTCATCGTCTGTTTTTAACCCAATCCAGTGGCTAGCCTTCTCCACTGTAGTTTGGATATCGGTCATGGTGGTATTCCCATTACAATGAGTTAGGCCTAACGATAACAACAGTCGTCTCACGCTGTTTCATGACTAAACTTAATATGAAAAGTTATGGATGGCCACAGATCTCCTCTACAGCACAATACCTGTTCCTAGTATGTTGTCTTGGCTACATAAGTCTCCTTCCCTTTTTTTAAAGTGTTAAGGTGTGATTGGAGGAAGGCTTAACTGTCATTTCCATCTTGTAGGTCTAGCAATGGTGGTGTAATAGTGCTAAAACTGGCAATTTGTTGTTAATGACAGTGACAAAGATGATAAGGGTGATGATAACAAGGAGAAAGAAAGAGGGAAGATGGTCAGGAATGTAGGGCAAATTTTCATTGTTCATGATAGAAAAGGATGTGGAGGTGGGATCCCTGAGAAGAATAAAAATTGACAACCTCCCTAAACAAAAAAAAAAATATATATATATATATATATATATTATATATATATATATATAATATATATATATATATATATATATACATATATATATATATATATATATAATATATATATATATATATATATATATATACATATACATATATATATGTATGTATATGTATAGAATATGTGGATTATCTTAATTCTGTAACAAATTCTGAATATTTGATAAGATTAAAAAGATTAACAGGGGACTAAAGAAAGTGGGAAGGCAGAGAAGAGTTGGGGGGGGAGGCGAAAAACTGGTCAAACAAGAACCTCTTTCTCTGTATTCTACTCCATACGATGAATCAATAAATAAATAAATCTAGAGATTGAACAATTTATACAGAAGTTTGAGGAGGAGGAGGAGGAAATAGACGTGGTAGGGGTATTGCAGTAAAGAGATAATCCAGCTAAGCTTGTTGGATAAAGTAGTGGATTTAAGAATTTAGGATAGTTGACACTTTCCACTTGCAGTGTCATATTTTAAACAGGCAAAAATAAAAGTAAAACATATATATGTGTGTGTATGTATATATATAGACACAGGTGCAACCGTGTGGTAAGAAGCTTGCTTGCCAACCATATGTTGCCAGGTTCAGTCCCACTGTATGGCACCTTTGGCAAGTGCCTTTAACAACAGCCTCAGTCTGATGAAAACTCTATGAATGAATTTAGTAGACAGAAACTGAAAGAAGTTCGTTGTGTGTATGTATATACTAGCTCGTTGTGTGTATGTATATACTAGCTGACGTACCTGGGAAGACCTTGGTTCCGTTCTCATAATTGTTTTGCTAATCCAGTAACAACAATACAAGGTATGTAGCCCTTAAAACGGTTTTTGTGTATTTATTGAGAATACTGAACTGTCTTGAACAGGATCTTGTTTTTCGGAATTCCCAGTAAGTTATGAATACCCAAATTGTTAAGTCAGTTATGTAATAACATGAAATTAGTTACCTGATAGTAAGAATTCAAATAAAGTTGCCTTGAAAAGAGCTTTAATGCGTTCCCAGAGTATATAGAACTTAGGAGGAAATACTAATAATGTATGAATACTAAAATCGTAAATCATGTTACGTAATAACAGGCTAATCAGATATGAGATAATAACAATTCAAAGTAAGTAATTCTGAAAAGGGCTTTTGCGCATTCCCAGAGAATTTTACCCTCAGCAGTGCTAGTGTTGGTATATTCGTGAATAAGTCACTAACCGAAATAAGTGGATCTATTGTTTAGGAAAATACTATTTACTTGTTTAAGAGTTGTACTGGATAAATTGTGAAAATAACTAACAGTTCAAATACTAAGAAATAAGCGTACTCAATTTGATTTATACCAAATAATTTAGGAAATTGAATGGGTTATATCTCTTGGCTATATATGAGGATCCCTTCCAGGGGCGAATAGGTTATTTCCCTTGGCTGTTAGATATTTATAAGGATCCCTTCCAGGAGCCCTATTATCAATTTCTTCCACAATCTGAGTATGCCATAAGGTTTCCAGACATGAGTTCTACTCATGTGTCAAGTTTCATTGAAATCAATACAATGATGTAGGAGGAGTTAGCTAATAACTCCACAAACACACCCACAGACAGAATTTTCTACATATGTGGTGTATATATATATATATATATATATATATAATATATATATATATATATATATATATATATATACATATATATAAGTGCAGGAGTGGCTGTGTGGTAAGTAGCTTGCTTATCAACGACATGGTTCCGGGTTCAGTCCCACTGTGTGACATGTTGGGCAAGTGTCATTTACTATAGCCTTGCACCGACCAAAGCCTTGTGAGTGGATTTCGTAGACAAAAGAAGACTGTCATATATATGTATATATATATGTGTGTGTGTGTGTTTGTGTGTCCATGTTTGTCCCCCCAATATCGCTTGACAACCGATGCTGGTGTGGTTATGTCCCTGTAACTTAGTGGTTTGACAAAAGTGACCGATAGAATAAGTCCTGGGGATGATTTGCTCGACTAAAGGTGGTGCTCCAGCAAAGCCACAGTCAAATGACTGAAATATATATATATATATATATATATATAGTTCTTGGAGTAAAGTTAACACACTTAGTCACATTAACAAAGGGATGTGGGTTCAAGTCCCATGTGAATAGGAAAACCTTTTTTTTCTATTGAGGGCTTATAGGCCCCTTTGTTAGACTATTTTGCTTAGTCATTGCACGGTGATCGCCATAAGCTTTAAGCTTATATAACAATACCGTTAATATTTACATGATTGTAAAACACAATGCCATATAAAAAAAAACATTCACACACATACACATATCTATATATATATATAGAGAGAGAGCAGAGTGATTGAAGCATTAAGGAAGAAACTAGAGGGGGAGAGAGAAAGAGGGAAAGGTTCAAAGGAGATAACAGAGGAAAGTAGAGAGATTAAAGAAAGAGAATGCCAAATAAAGTAAGAGAGGGAGAGCAAGAAAAGAAAAATGGAAAGAAAGAGAATGTCAAGAAAATAAGAGAGAGGGGCGAGAGAAAGAAAAGAGGAAAGAAAGAGGAAAGTTATACAGAATTTAGAGATATACTTGCTTACAAGTTCAGCAGAAAGTGTATGTACACTGCTATATGTATATATAAATCCAAAAAATGGAACAAGAACGTAATGGACAACAATAAAAACATACAGACAGATGGATGATAGAAAGACGGACAGGAAAACCAGGATGGAACATTCATGACTTTCTATTCATCAGTCAAGCTTCCAATCATCATTACAGTTTCGGCCTGTTACACTTGAGAATGTTCAAAATTGGTAAGCCCCAAAAATCTAAGCTAAGGGCATTAAATTTTTGGAAGAAAGTGAGCAAATATGTGCGACAAAGACAAAAAATGAGCAAATGGAGAAAATTATATATATATGTATATATATATACACATATTTATATATCATCATCATCATCGTTTAATGTCCGTTTTCCGTGCTAGCATGGGTTGGATGGTTCGACCAGGGACTGGGAAGCCAGGAGGCTGCACCAGGCTCCAGTCTGATCTGGCAGTGTTTCTACAGCTGGATGCCCTTCCTAACGCCAACCACTCTGTGAGTGTAGTGGGTGTTTTTTATGTGCCAGAGGAAGCTGACAGCGCACACAATCAGTTGGTGCTTTTTACATGCCACCAGCACAGGTATCACATATATATATATATATATATATATATATATATATACTTTATTTGAAATTCTGCTTTTAAATAAAGCATATTACTCTACCTCTGGTATTTGAGTAATTTTTTTTCCACCTTTTTTTGCATTTATGTGCTTACTCTTGTGTATATATATGTATGTCATCATCATCATTATCGTTTTACATCCGTTTTCCGTGCTAGCACAGGTTGGACGGTTCAACCAGGGTCTGGGAAGCCAGGAGGCTGCACCAGGCTAACGGGTTTCTTTTAGTTTCCGTCCACCAAATCCACTCACAAGGTGCAATGCTGTAGAACAGAACCTGGAACCATGTGGTTGTAATGCAAGCTTCTTACCACACAGCCAAATCAAGAGGAGTGTGAAGATTCATTCACATCTAAAATTGTTTTATTGAAATGTTTTCTACCACATACATAACAATGGCATTCATATGTTTTGACTGCAGCAACTGCACATTGCTCTGCATGCAATTATGCATCCTAGTCACTGCAATTTCATAAAGGATCCATCACTTACAACATCTTCAAAATGAACTAATTCAAACAAGCTTCTTGCATTGGTATTCAGTTGGAGATGATAGCTTTACTTCTTAAATCTAATGGAATTTTGATGTTATAATCACCTCTACTGGTATTGCAGTTGAAGCTTCCCAAATATATATATATATATATATATATATATATATATATATATATATGTATATATATTTGGAAATGGATGTGTGACGTTCAATTAAATGATAATATAAATAATATATATATATATGTATATGCATATATGAGTACAGGATGTCACCAACAGTACACAACATGAAATACGAAAACAAATGAGTTAAATATGCAAATAATGAGAGAAAATAATGAAAGACTCATATTGTTGTTGATTGCTCAAAATGGGGAGTAGACAGACAGCTGACAACTGATGAAGGGTCGTTTTTTGTTTTCGTTGTAATACTTGTCTTGTTTTCCATTTTTCTGTCTCGTTATTTGCATATTGAACTCATTTGTTTTCGTATTTCATGTTGTTTACTGTTGGTGAGGTCCTGTACCCATATATGCATAAGGAAAATTAACCGAGAAGATAGCTTTCGTAGTTGATAGCTTCCACTACAAGTTAGTAGTGGAAGTGGGTGCTCAGCGAGTGTCACCACTAGAATACGAATAGCTTGGGCAAAGTTTAGAAAACTTCTACTCCTACTGGTGACAAAGGGTCTCTCACTTAGAGTGAAAGGTAGATTGTACAACGCATGTGTGCGAACTGCCATGCTTCACGGTAGTGAAACATAGGCTTTGACTGCAGAGGACATGCGTAGGCTTGAAAGAAATGAAGCTAGCATAATCTGCTGGATGTGTAATGTCAGTGTGCACACATGACAGAGTGTAAGCACCCTGAGAGAAATGCTGGACATACGAAGCATTGGATGTTACATGCAAGAGAGACGTTTGCACTGGTATGGTCATGTACTGTGGATGGATGAGGAGCAATGTGTGAAAATGTGTCACTCCCAAACAGTTAAAGGAATCTGGAGTAGAGGTAGACCCAGGAAGACATGGGATGAGGTAGTCAAGCATGGCCTTGGGCGTCACAGAGGCAATGACAAAAGACCAAGATCTCTGGAGTTATGCTGTGACTGCGAAGACCCGACAAATAACGTGAGTTCACGGCTGTTTCCTGCACCAGCTTCACATAGAAGCCCCAGCCCATCCAAAGTGCCTTGGATCGCAGAACAGCCTGCTGTGCTTACCTTGGACCATAGGGCAACATGCTGTGCTTGAGGAGACCTATTGAGTCAAGTACATCAACATCAAAATAAATATCAAATGGAAATTGTAGATGTGATACCTGTGCCAGTGGCACGTAAAAAGCACTGTCTGAACATGGCCAATGCCAGCGCTGCCTTGACTGGCTTCTGTGCTGGTGGCACGTAAAAAGCACCAACCGATCGTGGCCATTGCCAGCCTCCCCTGGCACCTGTGCCAGTGGCACATAAAAAGCACCCACTACACTCACAGAGTGGTTGGCATTAGGAAGGGCATCCAGCTGTAGAACCATCCAACGCATGCTAGCATGGAAAACAGATGTAAACGATGATGATGATGATGATGATATATAAAATATATAGTTATTATGATATATTACATACATGTATCTGTCTATCAAGGCATGGCTGTGTGGTAAGAAGCTTGCTTCCCAACCGCATGGTTCTGGGTTAAGTCCCACTACATGACACCTTTGACAACAGTCTTCTACTCTAGCCTCAGGCTGACTAAAGCCTTGTGAGTGGATTTGGTTGATGGAAACTAAATGAATCCTATTGTATATACATATATATATATATATATATATATATATACACACACACACACATGTATGAGGGACGTTCAATAAGTAATGCCTCTGACCCACTTGCAGTTGTTTGATTGCATGTGCAATCATTTATATCTCTATAGAGTAAGTGGCAAATTACAGCTCTGAATTAATTGTGGTTTCTGATTTACAGGTGTTTGAACCGAGTCAAGTGTGAAATGGAGCCTGTTGAGTGTCGAGCAGTGATCCGGTTTTTGTATTTGAAAGGACGCACACCACGGGAGACTTTTGATGAAATGAAAGTAACTTATGGTGATGATGCCCCATCATATGACCTTGTAAAACGCTGGCATCGTGAATTCAAACATGGTCGGAACTCTGTGGAAACAGCTCCCAGTTCTGGTCGCCACCTTCTGCCATTGATGAGGCATCTGTCCGTCAAGTTGAGGCTGCCATTTTGGAAGATCAACGCATAACTATTCGCCAAATAGCCCATGAGGTCAAGATTAGTACCGGGTCTGTGGAAACTATCATTCATGACCATTTGCATATGCAAAAGGTGTCTGCCAGATGGATTCCCAGGTTGCTCACACCTTTCCAGAAGCAAGAACGCGTCGAGTGCTCGAAGGTGAATTTGGAGATGTGCCAAGAAGATGAGTCAAAATTTTTCAAAAGACTGATTACACAGGATGAAACCTGGGTCCATCACGATGATCCAGAGACCAAAGCCCAGTCAATGCAGTGGAAGCACCGTGACTCACCCCCTCCAAAGAAGGCAATGGTGCAGCCCTCCACTGGCAAGGTCATGCTCACAGTCTTCTGGGACCAGGACGGAGTAGTGATGACAGATTTCCTGGCAAAGGGTACCACAATTGCAGGAGCCTATTATGCTTCACTTTTGAGGAAATTAAGAGAAGTTACCAAAATCAAGAGGCGGGGCAAGATCAGCAAAGGCATCCGCCTCCTGCAGGACAACGCTCCGGTCCACAACTCGCTTGTCGCCAGATCAGAAGCACAGGCATATGGCTATGAACTCCTCCCCCATCCCCCTACTTTCCTGACCTTGCACCCTCTGATTTTCACCTCTTCCCAGTCATGAAGTTGTTTTTGAAAGGAAAGTGTTTCCCAGATGATGCAGATTTCTGAAGTCGCGTTCAGGTTGGAGGACGAAGCTGGGGTCTTCTACAAAAACAGTCTCCAGAGCTGCATCAAACAATGGGAGAAATGCGTAACTCTGGGTGGTTCCTATGTAGAAAAAGACTAATAACTGTGCCAAGTTTCGTTGCTCTACTGTTATGGGAAGTGGGTCAGAGGCATTACTTATTGAACGCCCCTCGTATGTATATATATCTATGTATGTATATCTTTGTGTCTGTATTTGTCAAACCACCCCTACAACTTGACAACCAGTGTTGGTATGTTTGTGTCCCAGTAATTTAGCAGTTTGATAAAAGGGGCTGACAGAATAGGTACCAGGCTTAAAAAAGAAGTACTGGGAACAATTCATTAATTTCACTAAAAATTCAAGATGGTGCCCCAGATAAAAGATATATATTTAATATACTATATATATAATTTAATATATATAGAATAACAATAATATACATATAGAATATGTGTGATATATCTATATTATAAGAAAGAAAGCTTCTTATTAATTAGTTTTTACTATGTAACTTTCACTAAAAGAAAGCAATTATTAAAATCTGCAGTGTCTAGAAAACTCTTATAAATTCCAATTTTAATACTTTTTTTTTTCTTAAAATCAAAATGAGGTTTTCAAGATATTCTTATTGTTGAAGATTTCAAGTACGTGCTTCAATCACAGAACAAATTTCTACTCACTATAACATTTTGATTTACTGTGAGATAGTATTTTCTAACATCCCCCTTTATACTTCTGGAAATATAAAATTCACCCAAATATTTGCAATGCTACTTTCTATAAACTATAAGTTCAATCCAGCCTCAGCTAAATTATGCTGATTCCAGATAAGTATCCTCATCTTGTTTGTTGTTATTACAATGTTTTGGCTGATGTACTCTCATGCCTTCATCAGGTGTTCTGCTGGAATTTCAAACCCAAACCCTTTATTTGACTAGTGGGGTACTCTGTTCTCATTCCTAAGGTATGTTTTTGCTGATGTTATAACAACAAACAAGATGAGGACACCTATCCATCTATTGTAAATAATGTACATAATTCTTCATCTCAAAAATATAGAATAATGATTCCAGTCTGTTTTGATATTTCTTGTATTTCGTTGAAGACTGAGAAAGCTGAATAAGAAAAAATGGTTTGAATTTACTTATTTCAATTGGGCATAATTACAGAAAAGCCTCCCACCACAACATTGTTTCCTCATAACTTTCTGAAAAATGAATAAATAGCTAATATTTATATAAGATTATATTTCTTTACATTTGATGTTTAAATCATTTTGGGATCAAATATATTGTTGACCCTTCTGGGTGTTGTTGAAATAAATTAGTCACAATAGGGATCAGCTTGGCTGAGTGATTAAGAACTTTGCTTCTCAAGTACATGGTCATAGGTTCAGTCTCTGTCTGCATTACACCTTGGATAAGTGTCTTCCACTATAGCTCAGGCCAACCAAAGCCTTGTGGAAACAGAAAGAAGCCTGTTATATACATGACCAAGATTTATAAAAGTGTGTTCTGCTAAGTGGGAAGAAATATCAAAGACAAAGTAATTTTTATGCTTTGTATTTCATTCCCTCCTATCAGCCTGCTTTTCAATGATAGCATCATTTTTGCTCTTTTCGAGGCTTCAGGATTTCACCATGACCCTGACATGGTGGCTAATGGGTGCTATACCTTGCTAAAGGAGATCCATGGTTCTTTTCCTGGGTTGCTTATTGAACATTTACAGTTAACATATAAACGAGGGTATGCTGGAAAGTTCCTGGCTTTGGTTAAAAGAAAATACAGGAGTTTTAGCAGTTAATTATGATTTTATTCAAATATTCCCCTCTAAGATTCACACACTTTTTGCAGTGGTCCTTCAGTTTTTCTAAGCCCTGCAAAAGAACTCTGAAGGTTGGGCCTTCCGCCAGGCCTTTCACAATACCCTTAAAGCCAGGAACTTTTCAGCACCCCTTCATATCCAAAACAGCAATAACAAAAAACAAAACTAACTATTTATTTTATTGACTTCAGAAGAAATAAAATGCAAAATTAACTTGGATAGGATTTTAAGTTCAGAATAAAAAATGACATCATAAATATCCGTAAAACATTTTGTCCATCTTTCTTTGCTTATTCTTCTGTTCAGCAGCCACTTTCTTCTGCTGTGTGGTACCATTCTTTCCTTGATATAGCTTGATTAGAATTTCGTCAAAATAACAAAATGAATTCTTAATATGTTTACTATTTCAGAAATGTTTTCACAGTCCTGGATTAATTTAAAATCCATGTTTAATTCTTATTCATTATCTGATAACTAATCTTCAGATTTATTCTCAATCATTTATAGCATGGATAATGAAATCTTTAATCTGGAGATTAATTTAGAACATCTTAGATATGTATTATCTTCGGCATGTGCATGTGTGTGTGTGTGTGTGTGCGTATGTCTGTATCTGTATGTATGTTTGTGTAAGTGTATATGTACATGTATGTGTGAGAGAGAGAGAATGATTGCCTTATGCAGAAATGCACACACGCACATATATGTGTGGGGGGGGGGTATGTATGTTTGTGTATGTGTGAGGGAGAGAAACAGAATGCTTGTGCATAAATGCTCATATACACATATATATATATATGTATATGCATGAGTGCATGTATTTGCATGTATGTGTCCATGTGTGTATGTATGTCTGCATATGCATTTGTGTTTGTGTGTGTGTGTGTAATTAAATACTCTAATGATGTACTGATGAATTGAAACACTTGTACAACTGTAAGGTATTTCAAATTTAATATAATTTAGTATTTAATATAAATAAATATACACTGTAGATGCAGGGCAGAGGATGGGTGTGCAGTGAAGACGTTCACTTCCCAACCACATGTTTTCAGGTTCAGTTCCACTAGGTGGCACTTTGTGCAAGTGTTTTCTATGCATTATGCCTCTGTGCATTCTGGAAAGTGGTTACTATAGGCACTAGGCCTGAAATTTAGGAGTGGGGCTAGTCAATTATATCGACTCCAGTACGCCACTGGTACTTCTTTTATTGACCCTAAAAGGATGAAAAGCAAAGATGACCTCAGTGGAATTTGAACTTAGAACGTAATGACAGACAAAATTCCGCTAAGCAAGCATAGGCATGGCTGTGTGGTAAGTAGCTTACTTACAAACCACATGGTTCCGGGTTCAGCCTCGGGTCAACCAAAGCCCTGTGAGTGGATTTGGTAGATGGTAACTGAAAGAAGTTTGTCATATATATGTATACGTATATATATATATATGTATATATATGTACGTATGTATGTGTATATGTTTGTGTGTCTGTGTTTGTCCCCCCAACATCGCTTGACAACCAATGCTGGTGTGTTTACATTCCCGTAACTTAGCGGTTCGGCAAAAGAGACAAATAGAATAAGTACTAGGCTTACAAAGAATAAGTCCTGGGGTCGATTTGCTTGACTAAAGGCAGTGCTCCAGCATGGCCACAGTCACACGACTGAAACAAGTAAAAAAGTAAAAGAGTAAGCATTTTACCCAGCACAATAACAATTCTGCTAGCTCACAGCTTTAATAATGATCCTTTCTTTTACAGGTCAAGGCCTGAAATTTGTGGGGAGTAGTTAAGTCAAATTACATCAACCCCGTATGCCACTGGTATTTATTTTATTGACCCTGAAAGGATGAAAGGCAAAGTTGACCTCGGTAGAATTTGAACCTAGAACGTAATGACAGACAAAATGCTGCTAAGCAATTTTCCCAGCACGATAACGATTCTATCAGCTCACTGCCTTAATAATAATAATAAGAAGAAGAATTCTTTCTACTACTGTTACGAGGTCTCGAATTTTGGGGTGAGGCTTGTCGATTATATCAATCCTGGTGCTCTGCTGGCACTTATTTTATTAACTCTGAAAGAATTAATGGTACAGTCAACTTTGGTGGAATTTGGGCTCAGAATATGAAGCGCCAAAAGAAATGCTACAGAGCAATTTGTTTGGGAAGGTTAACAATTCTTCCAATTCACCAACTCAATAATAATAATAATGATAATAATAATAATAATAATGATAATGATAATGATAATGATAATGATAATTAATAATAATAATAATAATAATAATAATAATAATCATCATCATCATCATTGTTGTTCAATGTTAGCTTTCCATGCTGGCATGGGTTGGACGGTTTGACTGAAGGCTGGCAAGTCAGGAGGCTGCACCAGGCTCCAATCTGATCTGGCAAAGTTTCTACAGATGGATGCCCTTCCTAACACCAACCTCTCTGAGAGTGTAGTGGGTGCTTTTTACATTCTACCAGAATGAGGGCCAGTCAGGCGGCACTGGCATCGACCATGCTTGAATGGTGCTATTTATGTGCCACTGGCACAGGAGCCTGTCAGGCAGCACTGGCAACAATCATGCTCAAATGGTACTTTTTATGTGCCACCAGCACTGGCATTGACTATGCTAGAATGGTGATAATAATAATGATAATCTTTTCTACTATAGACACAAGGTCTGAAATTTAGGGGGAGGGGGTTAGTCAGTTACATTGACCCCCAGAGTTTCACTGGTCCTTATTTTATTGACCCTGAAAGGATGAAAGGCAAAGACAACCTTGGTAGAATTTGAACTGAGAATGTAAAGATGGACAAAATGCCACAAAGCATTTTGCCTGGCATGCTAACATTTCTGCCAGCTCGCCTCCTTATAATGATAATAATAATAATAATAATAATAATAATAATAATAATAATAATAATAATAATAATATAATAATAATAATAATAATATAATAATAATAATAATAATAATAATAATAATGATAATAACCAGTCAGTGGCTCACATGGCTTCTGATTGGAAGTGTTATCATGTACATTGTTTTGTCTTGGTATAAAAGATGGACTACAGCAAATATTCTGCTCAATACCTTTGATTAGCTAGTCACTTGTTTGACCTTAACCAGTTGAGCATGTTCCTTAGTGGCTGACGATACGTGCATCTCTGATCACGAGCAGAAGTAGTGGGGGAGTATCATAGCTGTGTGTTGAAAGGAATTCTTAGAGGTTTGGATAATTCACCTCTGGAAACATGGATGTTTCATTCATCATCCTTAAGCAACCCTTATTCAGGGAGCTTTTGATTGATATGGGCTACTGAGCCTGAAGAAAATTCTAACTGGGCCCTACCTGCAAGGTCATGCACTATTTATCTTGATATGAGATCACCGTGTCGTGCACTTATGGTTGTGATGCATGTGCCTGGTGTACCCTTATCAGACGAGTAGTCATGATGGGTATATTGGGCTTCGTATATTTGTACCCCAGTGTCACTTTGATGACATGCACTGCTCTCTCACTCAATAATAATAAAGACAATAATAATAATAGTAATAATAATAATAATAATAGTAATAGTCCTTACTACTCTAGGTACAAGGCCTGAAA
>NC_043010.1:26816587-26826587 GCF_006345805.1 Octopus sinensis
TATATATATATATATATATAATATATATATGTATGTATGTATGTATCAAAATGAGCAACAAGGATATCCAGAGGTAATGCAGTATGATCGTTTCATGCAACTCCATTTAATTGAACAATACAATCATGGAGGCGCAATGGCCCAGTGGTTAGGGCAGCGGACTCGTGGTCGTAGGATCATGATTTCGATTCCCAGACCAGGCGTTGTGAGTGTTTATTGAGCAAAAACACCTTGAAGCTCCACGAGGCTCCGGCAGGGGGTGGTGATCCCTGCTGTACTCTTTCACCACTCTTTCTTCTGTTGGTCTGCTCGCTTAGCCAGCGGGGTGGCATCATTCAAAGGCTAAAACAATGCGAATGCATTGTGACCAGCGATGTGTAACATCTGATGGTCTGGTCGGTCACGTGGTCACGTGACAATCATTACATCAATTTAAAATGTAGAGCAATCTTCAGTTGCACAAAGACATAGAATTTAATTAAATTAGAACAGATGGACACATTAGTATAATTATACCTAAAATCTCCAAGATGTTTAGGACATAGACAAAGAACATGTTGTCTCTACTTCATCATAGAGGTTACTAAAATTATCAAGAAGACTCTGATTTTTTTTTTTGTCTTTATGGGGTCAGTTTTAATTTCTAGACTAGTTTATCAAATTCCTTGTATATCTAAGGCTGAGAGAACAGAGGGCAGTATTGTGTTAGGAGTAAGGATGAGTGAGTAGATAGACATTCTAGTTGATATAGTCATAAAAAATCAACATTTATTATAAGCAATATCATGAGGTTTAGTTAGTTAGTTAGTTAGTTAGTTAATTTGGCTCAAAAGCAAATAGCAAGGCCATGTAGGGGGACATGGAGTTAAGTACAGGGTGGTGTTCATGTAAAGAGTTCAGGCCACTTGAGGTCAAGGGAGGCTTTGAACAAAGCGGTCGTCGGCATCTTCACCATCTTGTCTGGCAGCTTGTTCCACGGATCCGCAACCCGGATGGAGAAAGCTCCTCTCCTTCGATTGAGATGAAATCGTCGCAGGTAGAGCTTTTCGGAATGACCCCACAGCCGACGCTCCGGAGCAGGAGTGAAGAACAGCTCTTTCGAGAGGTTACACTTCCCGCTTATGATGTTGTGGGCGAGAATGAGATCACCACGGCGGCGGCGTTTTTCAAGAGAATAAAGGTCGAGCGTCCTCAGCCTTTCTTCGTAGGACAAATTTTTGAGACCATGAACCATGCGGGTAGCCAGCCTCTGGACTCTTTCGAGATGCTGTATGTCTTTGAGGAGATAAGGGGAAGAGGCTTGAATCCCATACTCCAATATGGGTCTCACCAGCGTGACATAGAGTGGCAGGAATATGGCTGCTGTGAGCATTCCGAATGACCGTCGAATCAAAAACAGAATTCCGCGCGCTTTGTTGGCAGCATGGACGCACTGGGCCGAAGGCGAAAAGGAGGAATCCACCAAGATACCCAGGTCCTTTACCTGATCGGTCCTCTCCAGCAGCAGACGACCCGGCTCGAAATCAAGTTGAGTTGCAGGAGTAGAGCCGACAGGCAGATGACAGCACTTTGACACGTTCAGACACAGGTCCCAATCGTTAGACCACTTAGTAAGGGAAAATTTAAAACAAGATGTTAACTGATAATTAAGGGGATTGCCCTCTTTGTGGAGCTGAAGATTGCTCTACAATTTAAATTAATGTAATGATTGCATTGTTCAATTAAATGAAGTTGCATGAAACGATCATACTGCATTACCTCTGCATATCCTTGTTGCTCATTTTGATTTTAACCACCTTACTTTGAAATTGTATGGATAATACCATACTAAATTCTGGTGCCTCTACTTAAGTACCATATTCATCTGAAGATGGATGTGTAAACAACAAACTGATGTATTAGTTTAACACTCGGGAAGTGAGAAAGTCTTCTACGTTTCAAGCTTACACTTTTTGACAGAAAGAAACACAGAAATAAACAGGGAGAGGAAAAAGAAGATGGTTTAGTGGCTAGCAATCTATCATGGCGGATTGAGAGAAATGACAATAGGAAAAAGCAGAAAGTATAAAAAAGTTGAGAAAAGTTCAAAAGGTTCAAAAGCTGTGGTGTATTGGAGCGATTTCTCATCAAAGGAAGAGTCCAGTGTAATCCATGGGTAGTAGAGGTGCAGCCAAGGTGCAGGAGTCCAGTTGTAGGAGAGTAGAAGAAAGCCCAGGTAGAGAATCCAGGTAGAATAGTCCAAGGAAGGTTCAAAGTGGAGTTGGAGACAGGATAAAACTGGTGCGACCACTTGAATGTGTAATATATAGTGAGAATTTACAAAAAAAAACAAAAGACGAAGATTGGTGTGTAAACAACAAATAAATGTATAAGTTTAAGACTCAGGAATTGAGAAAGTCTTTTACGTTTCAAGCCTGCGTTCTTCAACAGAAAGGAACACAGAAATAAGCAGGGAGAGAAAATACATATTTATAAATATGATGCCACTGTCCCCCGCCCCAGGGTCTCTAGGGCCCATACCTCCCACACCCTCAGAGTTGGCACTCTCAATGTTGGCACACTGAAAGGTAGGTCTGGTGAGATTGTTGAAATGCGTGAACGTAGATGTGTTGATATGTGCTGCATCCAAGAAGTAAGGTGGAGAGGAGGTTCTGCTAGGTTCCTCACAGGCAAAGAACACAGGTACAAGATTTTCTGGGCAGGGAACACTGACGGGTTTGGGGGCGTGGGTATACTTCTAGCTGAAAAATGGGTAGATAAGATAATAGAGGTAATCAGAATAAGTGACAGAATACTTAAGATTAGATTAGTGCTATATCATGGATTAGCAACCATTATATCAGCCTATGCCCCTCAGCTGGGGCTACCCGATGGACAGAAAGACCGATTCTATGACACCCTACTGCAGACTACCTCGTTGATGAACAACAGAGACCTTCTCTTTGTGGCTGGTGACTTCAATGGTCACATTGAACGACATGCTGGGGGCTTCCATGGGGGCAATGGTTATGGTTCCCGCAAAGAGGAGGGAACCAGGCTGCTGGAGTTCTGCGATGCAAATGATCTTATGGTTTGCAACACTAACTTCAGGAAACCTACCAGCCACCTAGTCACCTACCGATCGGGCCGACATACCAGCCAAATTGATTACATCCTTGCCAGGAAAAGGGAAAGATGGCTGCTTATAAATGCCAAAACTTTCCCAGGCGAAGAATGTACCCCACAACATAAACTGGTAGTTAGTGACTTTAGGATCAGGACTAAGAGGACGACCGGAAGACAACCAACATGGAGAAGAAGGATCTGGAAGCTTAAAGATCCTGCGAATGGACAGAGACTTAGGGACATATTACTTGAAGCCTTTGACAAAGTAGAAGGGGATATAGCTTCACATGGGGTAGAAGATAACTGGAGGTCTCTAAGGGACAACCTGCTGAGAGCCATGGACCAGATCTGTGGCTGGTGCAAAGTCCCCTCTCGACCCAAAATAACGTGGTGGTGGAACAATGTTGTAGACAGGGCCATTAGAGAAAAGAGACAGGCTTGGAAGGACTGGAAAAATAGTGGTAGCAGGGAATTGTATCAGACTACCAAAAGAGAAGCTAGGAGACAGTTTTATTTAGACAGAGGGGAAGCAGATAAGAAAAAATTTGCCAATGTTCTGCACCGTGAAGACGAAAGACTTGAGATATTCCGAGTTGCAGGACAGTGTGTGAGAGAGAATCGTGATATGGTAGGAGAGAAATGTGTTCGCATGGATGATGGTTCATTTCCGCTAAATGAGGATGCAAAGAGAGAGGTTTGGAGACATCATTATGAGAGGCTGCTAAATAAGGAAAATGAATGGGATAAAGAGAGTCTGCCGAATGTCGACCCAACAGAGGGACCAGCTATTTGAGTTGACAGTTCCTTAGTAGTTAAGGCAATTAGTAGCATGAAGACAGGGAAAGCCCCAAGCCCATCAGCAATTACTGCAGAGATGCTTAAAATATCTGGTAGTGTCAGCTATAGCCTAGTCACCCGTATAGTTAATCAGGTGATACACGAAGGAGTCATACCCAATGACTGGTGTAGCAGCATAATAGTCAACTGCTACAAAGGTAAGGGTGACGCTTTAGATACAAATAATTACAGAGGTATCAAGCTGTTGGATCAGGTAATGAAGGTTACGGAGAGGGTCATAGCCCAACTGATTAGGGAGAGAGTCTGCTTGGATGAGATGCAGTTTGGTTTCGTGTCAAGAAAAAGCACCACTGATGCCATATTTCTGGTGAGACAGCTGCCGGAGAAATACCTAGCCAAGGATAAGCCCCTGTACCTGGCTTTCGTTGACATGTAGAAAGCCTTTGACAGGGTCCCCCAATCTCTTATCTGGTGGTCAATGAGGAAACTAGGGATAGATGAATGGTTAGTGAGAGCCGTGCAAGCCATGTACAGAGACGCTGTAAGTAAGGTGAGGGTTGGCAACGAGTACACTAAAGAATTCAAAGTAGAGGTAGGGGTCCACCAAGGTTCAGTCCTCAGCCCCCTCCTCTTTATCATAGTCCTCCAGGCAATAATGGAGGAATTCAAGATAGGATGCCCCTGGGAGCTCCTATATGCTGATGACTTTGCTCTAATTGCTGAGTCAATATCAGAGCTAGAGGCAAAGTTTCAAGTGTGGAGACAAGGATTAGAATCGAAGGGCCTTAAAATCAACCTAGCTAAAACCAAAGTCTTAATATGTAGGAAGGCATGCAAATCACAAACGCCTTCTGGTAGATGGCCCTGCTCAATCTGTAGAAAAGGCGTAGGTAGAAACTCTATAAGATGCACCAAGTGTAAACTATGGACACATAAGAGGTGCAGCAATGTCAAAGGAAAACTAACTGGGAAGATAGTTTTTGAATGTGGCAGATGCTCAGGAGCAATAAACACTGAAAATGCTCAGAGACCAACTTCTACCACATTCCAGGGAGAAAAACTAGAAGTAGTTGATAGCTTCCGTTACCTAGGTGACCAAGTCAGTAGTGGGGGCGGGTGTGCTGAAAGTGTAACTGCTAGAGTAAGAATAGCCTGGGCAAAGTTCAGAGAGCTCTTACCTCTGCTGGTGACAAAAGGCTTCTCGCTCAGAGTAAAAGGCAGACTGTATGACGCATGTGTATGAACAGCCATGCTACATGGCAGTGAAACATGGGCTGTGACTGCTGAGGATATGTGTAAGCTCACAAGAAATGAAGCCAGTATGCTCCTATGGATGTGTAATGTCAGTGTTCATACTCAACAGAGTGTAAGTACCTTGAGAGAAAAGTTGGACCTAAGAAGCATCAGTTGTGGTGTGCAAGAGAGACGTTTGTGCTGGTATGGTCATGTAGTGAGAATGGATGAAGATAGTTGTGTGAAAAAGTGCCCCACCCTGGCAGTTGAGGGAACCTGTGGAAGAGGTAGACCCAGGAAAACCTGGGACGAGATAGTGAAGAACGACCTTCGAACTTTAGGTCTCACCAAGGAAATGACCAGAGACCGAGACCTATGGAAATATGCTGTGCGTGGGAAGACCTGGCAGGACAAATGAGACCATAACCCGTGGCCTCTACCTGGGATGTAGCCAGCCCACTTATGCCTACCTTTCCTTCTTGCGACACAAACCCTACTTGTCAAGACCTGTTGAGGCAAATCGAAATCGAAATCTTTCAACATCAATGGAAATTGTAGCTGAGATACCATTGTCGGTGGCATGTAAGAGAACCATCCGAACATTGCCGTTGCCAGCGCCGCCCCGACTGGCCTCCGTGCCGTTGGCACGGAAAAAGCAACATCCGATTGTGGCTGTTTGCCAGACTGGCCTCCGTGACGTTGGCACGGAAAAAGCAACATCCAATTGTGGCCGTTTGGCAGCCTCGTCTGGCACCTGTGCAGATGGCACATAAAAAGCACCCAGTACACTCTCGGAGTGGTTGGCATTAGGAAGGGCATCCATCTGTAGAAACACTGCCTGATCAGATTGGGCCTGGCACAGCTTTCTGGCTTCCCAGACCCCAGTTGAACTGTCCAACCCATGCTAGCATGGAAAACGGACGTTAAACGATGATGATGATGATGATGATGATGATATGTGTATATAGTACACAGTAAGATAGGGGTTATGAGGGTATCCCACTATGGGGTATCAGTTATCCAATATACTGCTGATATATATATATATTAAAATTATATGTGCATATATGTAAATATTCATTTGTTGTATATATATATATTTATATATATATATATATATATATATATATTGTTATATTTTGGAATGGTCATTTTGCCAGTTTAGCCAATAAAATCACACGCACTATATATTTGGTGTTACTTTGCTTCAGTGTTATTTATTTTTTACATTAATCTTAATCTTATTTTGGCCAGAGTTCTTTCGACACACTCCTGTGACCGCATCAGTGGTCCTTTGTTTTCTTCTTTCTTATTTGTGTCTCTCCTTACTAATCGTTAGTAAGGAGAGACACAAATGGTTGGTTGACATCCTTTCTGTCTCGGGAGACAATGGAGTTGCGCATAAAGTAGTCTAGTCCGGCTTTTATATTTCATGTCCTGATACATTTCCTGCTGTGGCTGTGTAGTCCTATCCTGGACAAACACTCCCTCTGGCAGGTACCGCAAATGTAGCGAAGACTGTTCCTGGCTGGTTGTAGTGCCATAGTCTCTTGTTAACGTCTCTTCCTTTCTTTCCATTTCTCCTCTCTCTCTCTGTCACTCCTTTGTATTCCCTCTTTTACGGTACGTCGCCATTCTCCACGGTTGCCGGCAACTGCCTCCCAACCGCTAATATTGATGTTGCAGGCCTTCATGTCCCTTTTGCAAACATCCTTGTAACGTAAGATCGGTCTACCCACAAACCTAGTACCCCTAGCAAGCTCTCCGTAGAGTATGTCCTTGGGGATTCTGCCATCTTTCATATGGCTAACATGCCCAAGCCATCTCATACGTCTTTGTGTGAGGAGTGCAAACATGCTTGGTATTCCTGCTTGCCTGAGGACATCTTTGTTGGGGATATGATTCTGCCATTTGATGCGGAGGATTTTTCGGAGGCAGCGCAGGTGAAAGATGTTTAGGCGACGCTCTTGGCGTGTGTATAGCGTCCAGGTCTCACTTCTATACAGTAGAGTGCTGAGTACACATGCCTGGTAGATCTTCATTTTCGTGGTCTTGGTCAGCTTATTGTTGTCCCAAGCCCGTTTGGAGAGTTGGGCCATCGCAGCAGCTGCCTTACCAATGCGTATATTGAGCTCAGCGTCAAGGGATAGGTTGTAGGTGACGGTAGAGCCCAGATAGGTAAACTTCTCCACCTCTTGTAATCTGTGGTCTCCAATATGTATGTTTGGGATGTCCGATGTAGCCTGGCCCATGATGTTGGTCTTCTTAAGGCTGATAGCTAAGCCAAAGTCGTTACATGCTTGCTCAAAACAGTTAATGAGCCTTTGGAGGGCTTCTTCTGTGTGTGTTACCAGAGCGGCATCATCATCAAATAACATCTCCTTGACCAGGACATTTCTGATTTTGGTCTTGGCACGCAGGCGCGAGAGATTGAACAGTTTCCTGTCACTTCTACTGTGCAGAAACACTCCATCATCTGATGTCTGAAAGGCATGTGAAAGTAAGAGCGAGAAGAAGATGCCAAACAATGTAGGAGCGAGGACACAACCTTGCTTTACCCCGTTTTTTTATTTGGAAGGCGGCTGATGTTGAACCGTTGTGCTGTATGGTGCCTTGCATGTCATCATGGAAAGACTTGATGATCCTCAGCAGCTTTGGTGGACATCCGATTTTTTGGAGCAGGATGAAGAGGCCTGTTCTGCTTACCGAGTCAAAAGCCTTTGTTAGATCAATGAAGGCCATATATAATGGCATTTTCTGCTCTCTTGGCGTATGGAGAATATCATATCGATAGTTGATCTGCTTCTTCTAAAGCCACACTGCGATTCCGGATTGATTCGAGAAGCAAGTAGTTGTGGCCTGGCCAGGATAACGCAGGCAAAGGTCTTTCCAACAGTGCTTAGAAGGGATATACCACGGTAATTGTTACAATCACCACGGTCACCTTTGTTTTTGTAAAGCGTAATGATGTTAGCATCCTGCATATCCTGAGGGACTGTACCCTCTTCCCAGCACTGACACAGAAGCTCATGAAGGTGCCGAAGCAGGATGGTGTTTTTGCCGGCTTTGATGATCTCTGAGGGGATGCCGTCTTTTCCCGGAGCCTTATTTCTTGCTAAGGAGTCAACAGCCTTGGTGAGCTCTGCTATAGATGGCGGACTGTCAAGTTCGCACATGACTGGCAAGATCTTGACACTCTCGACTGGCGGTGTTGATGCGTGGTCGGCTCACTTTCTTGGAGCGATGGACTTTTTTAGGCAGAATCCTCACCCTACTTCTAATTAGTGAGTGGTCTGTGGTAACTGCGGGTCAATAGAGTAGAATTCAGAAAGGATCTCCGTGTAATGATGAGATCCAGCTGATGCCAGTGGTGAGATCTTGGATGTTTCCAGGATGCCTTGTGGGATGGCTTGTTGGTAAAGAATGTGTTTGTGATGCACAGGTTGTGGTATGTGCAGAATTCAAGTAGTCTCTGACCATTGTCATTCATGTTGCCAATACCAAAGTGTCCAACACAAATGGGCCACGAATCATGGTCAGATCCCACGTGAGTGTTAAAATCCCCTAGAAGGTAGATATTTTCAGTCGTTAGTATATTTTCCATGACACAGTTGAGATCTTTGTAGAACTGGTCCTTGGTCTCCTCTGAGCTGTAGAGAGTGGGAGCATAGATGCTGAGTAGATGTACTGAGCCAGAAGAAGTCGAGAAGCGCAGTGAGAGGATACGCTCAGTGCCTCCGAGAGTAGTGAGTTTCTCACTGCAAAGCCAATGCCATGTTGACGAAGTTCTTCTGGATCTCTTCCCTGCCAAAAGAAGGTGAAATCCTGCTCTTTGAGTTTGCCGTTTGAGAGAAGTCTTGTCTCCTGCAGCCCAGCAATATCTATGTTGAGCCTCTTTAGTTCACGGTCAATGATGGCCGTTTTCCTTGTGTCTTCAATCCTGAGAAGATCATCAGATATTCCAGGACACATGGTCCTGACATTCCAGCTTGCCAACCGCAGAACTGGTGTTTTCTTGACTTTTAGTTGCTTGCCTGGTGCAGAGGTTGCAGGCCGCTTTTCGAATCATACTCTTAGCTCCAAGCACCCAATGGAGCAGGCGGCTTGTGGCGGGTCAGCACCTTATTAACTGGGGGCTTCCCAGCTTGAGGTGGGCAGTAGCTAACCAATAGGACACAGAGGTCCCTCCCACCATCAGAGGTAACCCGTAGCGCCCATATTTTACGCCAATCTGAATGGACTTATCACTCGTGACTGTTACCTCCTGTGTTGTTTCTGCAGCTTTTTACAGCAGCACTGAAGTGTCCTCTCCAGTTTTGCGCAGGCCTGGGCTATAGATAAGAAAGTCCTGGGTAGCCCAATCGTCAGGTTTCCTCTCTCGACCTTGCTGATGTAGTCCAGTGGAGTGCAGTGCATTACGTTTGGCACCAGCTTGGTTGCAGGAGCTGCCGGAAGAGTGTCGAGTCAAACACTAGACCGCCTTCGGGGCTCCACTCCGGATTCCTTTGAAGGTTGTCTCCTTTCCGTAACCCTGGATAGGGGCCCATACCGGGTACTGTCAGCCGGAGCCAGCTGAGCCCGGAACTCGTGTCGTCACTCCCTGAAGTAGTGAAGAAGTTTGCTACCCACTACCTTTTCAAGTAATATTAAATTATTATTAGATTTTTCATTCTTTTGCCTACGTTTATTTTATATGTTTATTTTCAACCACTAATATTCATCATCAGCAGCAGCAGCAGTTGTAGTAGCAGCAGTTGCAGTAGCAGCAGCAATATCACTATCAGCAGTAGCAGAGGCAGTGGTAATAGCAGTAGTTATGGCAGCAGCAGCATTTTGCTTCGCTTCGTTTCATAGGGACAAGGGA
>NC_043010.1:26829087-26851587 GCF_006345805.1 Octopus sinensis
AAAACTTTGTGATAACAACAAACAAGGTGAGGACACCTCTCCGTCCAATGTAAATAATGGATAAATATATTGCATCAGTGAAGGAATGCTGAACAGAACCTGCCAGAAATTGCAGCCGAAATTTTCTTTCAGTCACATCTTAAAAGGGAAGGGTCAATTGGATAATGTTGTTCTGGATGCAGACACTCTTGTTTCATCACATCCCATCTCTGTTGGCCACTTGTCCCTGGGATGGACGTGAGGGCAGTTTCCTTAAGCACACTTTATATTGGGTCCTGTCACAAGCAGCTGTTTCCAGTTGACCCAGCTGGATCCTCAAGCAAGACCAACCAAGCTCATGGATGTTATCCAATCAACAGTCAACCCCTGGGTCACCTGCTAGTTGGTTTTGCCTGTAAAACCTGTTCAGTGAGTTCCTTTCCACCCTCTTTATCAAGCTTGCTTGGTAGGGTTGCCAGCAGTCCTACCATGTGTAATGCTGTACTGGATTACATTATTGGTAGCTCTAAGAGTGACCTGACATAATATACATACACACACACACACACACACACACACACACAGTGACATATACATATATTAGGTTGTCAGGTAAGTTCTTGCATTTTTTAACCTTTAAAATCAGATGCACATATCTCGGCTCAAACAAAACTTTATTAATCGAAATAAACACCATCAGAATCAACACACTTTTGCCAACGCAAAACTAGTTTATTTATGCAGTAGCATAAAAATTCTGCTTTCTGGTGGCGATGAAGTCATTGAAGGTGTGTTTGGCATTGTCTTCAGTTTTGAAGCATTTCTCATGCAGGAAGTTGTCGAGATGCTTGAAAAAGTGTTAGTCGGTAGGCGAGAGGTCTGTTGAGTATGGCAGATGAGTTTTGTAGCCCAATTTGTTTAACTACTGCAGGGTCAGTTGTGCGACATGTGGCCGAGTGTTGTCGTGGAGAAGAATTGGTCTTTTTCTATTGACTAATGTTGGCTGTTGTTGTCGGAGTTTCTTATGCATTTCATCCATTTGCTGACAGTACTTCTCTGCCATAATGTTTTCATCTGGATCCAAAAAGTTGTGACGGATGAGACTGGCCGCAGACCACAAAACAGTCACCATGGCCTTCTTTTGGGGCAACTTTGGCTTCAGGAAGTGCTGTGGAGCTTCATCGGCGTCCAGCCACTGAGCTGAGTGTCACCAGTTGTCATGAATAATCCACTTTTCATCACAAGTCACAATCTGGTTGAGAAATGGATCCTTCTTGTTGTGTAAAAGAAGGGAAGATGACACTTCAAAACAGCTTTTTTTTTAGTTGTCGTTCAATTCATGTGGCACCCATTTCTGAAGTATTTTTGTTTTTCCAATCTCTTTCAAGTGGTTGGAAATTGTCATACACGTTACGTCTAATTCAGAAGCAAGCTCTCAAACAGTTGTGTGTGGATTGGCTTCGACTAAGGGCCTTAGTTGATTGATGTCCGACCACTATGCTTATCATCTTAAAGACTCTCATCACCACTACGAAATTTCTTGAACCACCATTGTTCCACACATTCATTAGTGGTTCCTGGGCCAAATGCATCGTTGATATTGTGAGCTGTTTCAGCAGCTTTTCAGCCTAGCTTGAAATGGAATAAGAAAATTGTGCGAATTTGCTTTTGTCCACGTTGTATTCAACATTCCAGAAAAATGGCTTAATTATTCAAAAAGAAAAAGAGTAACATGATTAGATAGAGTGAAAAATGGACTTTAAAATGATATATAAAGTAATTTAATGAAAATTAATTTGAAAATACATCATTTAAAACCAAAATTAAAAATTCCGCAAGAACTTTCTTGACAACCTAATACATATACATCCAGTTGTAGAAACTTTGCCAGATCAGATTGAAGCCTGGTGTAGCCTTCTGGCTCACCAGCCCTCAGTCAAACCGTCCAACCCATGCCAGCATGGAAAGCAGATGTTAAATGACGACGATGATGATGTATATATTGAGTTGGTTCATAATTATTGTGGCTTTTTTCAACAAAAGCAATAACAATATGTAACAAAAACATCTTTAAATGATTATTCCAGAGCATATTCACCATCTACTTCAGTTACTGCTTCCCCATTTGCTTGGCAGATGGTTAAACTGTCATTGAAAGATGTTTTTGTTGAATATTGTTATTGCTTTTGTTGAATAAAATTTGTTGAAGAAAAGCCGCAATTATTATGCACCAACCCAATATATAGCAAGAAAGAGATACTTATAGACACACACACATATATAGATAGATAGATAGATAAATAGATAAATAGATAGATAGATAGATAGATAGATAGATAGATAGATAGATAGATAGATAGACAGACAGACAGACAGACAGACAGACAGACAGACAGATATATGTATGTACATACATGTACAGTTATGTGTGTGCATGAATATATAATGCATGCACATATGCCTCACACACACACACATACATACACATACATTATTGTTGTTGTTGTTGTTGTTATTACTGTTAATATTATTATTATTATTATTATTATTATTATTATTATTATTATTATTATTATTATCATTATTATTATTATTATTACTATTATTATTTTTATTATTAAACTGCAAATGTTTATCTTATGGATTCTCAGCTGGAAATAGCAACCAGGTTATCTCTGATAACTTCAAACAATCTCCACCCTGGGCCCATAACATATTTCCCAGAGCCAGCTTAATGATCTGTTTACTATATTGGAGCATCAGAAGAGTTTGTTGTCAAACACTTATTGTGGTTGCTGTCTGTTGTTAGTTGGGTTAATCTCAACAACAACAACAGCAGCAGTAGCTGCAACAGCAACAGAAGCAGCAGCAGCAACAACAACAACTACCAGAAGAGCAGCAGTGGCAACAAGACTAACAGTGACAGCTACAACAATGATGACAACAACAAGACAATATTAAGTCCCCCCCCCCTTAACAGAAGATTCCATTTTTTCTAAGGTAGCATACTTAACTTTGTTACACACAGACATGCACACACAGACTCACACAGACACACAAAAACAGACTCACACAAACACACACACAAAATCACACACACACACACACAAACATAAACATACAAAATCACAAACACACACTCACACACAAAATCACGCACACACACACACAAGCACACACAGACTCACACACAAAATCACACACACACACACAAACACATACAAGCACACACACAAGCACACAAACACAAACACACACACACAACAGACATACATTTACTTATCATTGCACATTTTCACCCTCATCCAATGCCAGGAATTTATCCCAAACATGTCCAATAAATAATGGTTTCCGATTGAAGCATTAGGCCAGCAATTTTGAGGGGAGGGGCTTAGTGCATACCATCAACTCCAATATTTGACTGCTACTTTATTTCATCAACCCTGAAAGGATAAAAAGCAATGTTGGCTCCAGCAGAATTTGAACTCAAAACATAAAGAGCCAGAGTAAACACTCTAATGATTCTGCTTAATTGGTTTTAATTAAGGCATAAGGTGTAAGGCGGCAGTGGGCTGGCACAAAATGCTTAGTGGAATTTCTTCTGATCTTACAATCTGAGTTCAAATTCCACCAAAGACTACTTTGCCTTTTGCCCTTTCCGGGTCAATAAAATGAGCAACAGTTGGGCACACGGGAGTGAATATAATTGACCAGTCACTCTGCTGAAATTGCTGGCTTTGTGCTGAAATTTGAAACCAATAATATGAACATGACTGGCTCTTGTGCCCCTGGCATGTAAAAAGCACCATCCAGATGTGGTCAATGCCAGTGCCGCTTGACTGGCACCCGTGCTGGTGACACATAAAAGACACCATCCAAGTGTGGTTGATGTCACTGCCACCTAACCAGCACTTGTGCTGGTGGCACGAAAAAGGCACTATCTGAGCATAATCAATGTCAGTGCTGCCTGACTTGCACCCATGTTGGTGGTATGTAAAAGGCACCATCCAAACTTGGTTAATGCCAGTGCCGCCTGACTGGCAACCATGCTGGTTGCACATAAAAGGCACCATCCAAACGTGGTCGATGCCAATTCCGCCTGACTGGCACCCATGTTGATGGCACATAAAGGGCAACATCCGAACATGGTCGATGCAGTACCACCTGACTGACACCCGTGCTGGTGGCATGTAATAAGCACCCACTACACTCTTTGAGTGGTTGACATTAGGAAGGGCATCCAGCTGTAGAAACCTTGCCAGATCAGATTGGAGCCTGATGCAGCCTCCTGGCCTAACCCTAACCCTAACCCTCAGTCAAACTGTCCAACCCATGCAAGCATGGAAAGTGGGTGTTAAATGATGATGATGACTAGACAGCAAGCTGACTGAATCATTACTATGCCAGACAAAATACTTTGTGACATTTCTTTTTAGTTCAAATACTGTCAAGGTGGACTTTGCCTTTTGTATTTTCGGGTTCAATCAAATAAGTACCAGTTGATGTAATCAGGGTTTGGTGTAATCAAATAGTCCCCTTTCCTCAAAATTCCTGGCCTTGTGACAAAATTTGAGACCAATTTAGGCATAAGGCCAATAATTTTGAGTAAAGGAGGGACACATTGATAATGTAGTCCCTTAATACACTAAGTCTAGGAAAAGAAAAAGCAGGATGTTCATGGCTGGAATACCTTTTGCCTTAATTTTACTCCATTATTTATTACCTTCCACCCACTCACCCATCATCACCCCTCACTCTCCCATCCTCTCTTGCACTTTCTACCCACCCACACTCTCAGTTCCTCTGTCCCCACTCACTTCTGCTCATCTCATCCCCTACTGTTCTTATCTCTTCCCTGCTTCACCCCAATCCCTGCCATTCTCTCTTCTAAAATGTGAGTACCCATGTAGCTCCTCTGCAGCAAGAAATCTCTTCTGTTCTGACCCCTTCTATCCTCCTGCTTTAAATCCCTCGTCTCCCTTAGCCTTTTGACAACTTCACCTCCCTCAGGGTTCGTAGTTTTCATAGCTGCAGCGTGACCTCACTGGTGCTGGTGCCATGAAAAAAGCACCCAGTGGATGCTGTAAAGTGCTTGATGTTAGGAAGGGCATCCAGCTGTAGAAACCATGCCAGAGTAGGAATTGGAGCCTGATGCATTCTTTTGATGTATTGGATCCTGTCAAACTGTCCAACCTATGCCAGCACAGAACATGGTACTTAAATGATGATGATGATGAGGAGGAGGAGGAGGAGAATGATGATGATGATGAGAGGAGGAGGACTTGTATTATATACTCTTTTACTATTTTACTTGTTTCAGTCATTTGACTGCAGCCATGCTGGAGGAGCACTGCACTTAGTTGAGCAAATCGACCCCAGGACTTATTCTTTGTGAGCCCAGTACTTATTCTATCAGTCTCTTTTGCCAAACCGCTAAGTTACGGAGATGTAAACACACCAGCGTCGGTTGTCAAGTGATGTTCGGGGGACAAACACAGACACACAAACATATACACACACATACATATATACGATGGGCTTCTTTCAGTTTCCATCTACCAAATCCACTCATAAGGCTTTGGTCAGCCTGAAGCTACAGTAGAAGACACTTGCCCAAGTGGGACTGAACCAAGAACCTTGTGGTTGGTAAGAAAGCTACTTACCACACAGCTACTCCTGCACCTATATACATTATATATTTATTATATTATGTAGATTATTATTTAGATTTCTTATGTTATAGATTTCTTGTGTTTTGTGATATTTTCTGAGCCACTAACCACTAATGGATCAGATGGATGCTGAGAACAAACAGATGTACTACTAGATTACAGACATTAAGCTACAGACAGAGAGAGAGAGGGGGGGGAGAGAGAGAGAGAGAACAATGGCAACAGCTGTCCAAGACAGCTTTTTACTAGCAGGCACATCCCTCGTTGTTCTTGGATGGCAACACACACCTCATGAAGTTGAAGCATTAATAAAACTGATGCAGATTATGGCTTTGTCACCCTAGCATGAAGAGTGGAGATTAGATAGAAGAGAGAGAGGGGGGCTGAAAAGTAAGAGAGAAAGGAAGAAAGAAAGAGAGTTTAGGATTACTTTAATAATATAATATATATCCAGCCTGATGTAATTGTCATTACTCTATCTCTGTGTCAACCAGACTATGAAATGTCCTCCTACAACACTGAACACAGTGCACTTCAAGAAAGATTGTTCCACCACCCTCTCTGAACAGGGAAGGGAAGATCTGTTTTTTCTCTGTAGTGGCCATTGCAAAAGAGGTAATGTGGAGGACACACATGAAAGGTATAGTGACAGGCGTCTTTATCTCCAGCCTCGGTTTAGTGAACTTTTTTGTTTTCCATCTTAAGAGGAAAACAAGAGCACTCAAAGAGTGCAAACCTCCGCCAAGGCAACACCAACATCCTCTCAATGATTAGCCAGAGAGGATTTTTAAAATGAGAATATCTGAAATAAACTCAACTGCTCTCACAAATGAGGAAACTAAAAATGAACCCAACCGCTCTCAAAAATTAAGTAAAGAAACAGGAAAAATAATCCAGAATCCTTATCGGGTATCAGATTGACCCCAAAAACTAATCAGTTTGTGCCAGTCATGAGGCCAAATATCCCTGGAAGTTTCATCTGAATCCATTCATTGGTTCTTGAGATATCTTGTCCATGGACAAACAAACAAATACAATTGAAAACAATACCTCCACCTTCGCTAAGGCAGAGGTAATAAAGCTGGAGAGGAGACTCTTGCCACTCAGTGCATATGAGAAAAGATGGAAGAAAGTGGCAAGCATGGTGAGAGTGAATGTGCCTGCTTAAGGGAGAACATAAAAGTCTCTTAAAGGGTTCAGTGGAGGAATGTGGTTTGTGGGGTTGTACCCATCCCTCACTCCATCATCATCATCCGTTTTTATATATCATCATAAATTTTTAATCTTGTCATTTCATTCGATCCCCTGATCCCTTTGTCTGTCCTCTCTTTGTTTTTACCTTTATGGTACATTAAAAAAATCATTTCTTCCCTTGATTGTTTCCTTCTCTCCCATTTGATCCCCAAATTTTTGCACTGTGCCATTTTCCCATTGTCTTGGAGGTCTTCCAAGTGGACTCTTCTGATCTTTTGGATACCACTTAACAACTGCACAAGTCCACCTGTTGTGTAGTCAAGTTTGGTGCAACATACCAGAACAGTCATGGGCAAATTGTGGCCCACAGTACCTCTTGAATGGCACATCTAGTCATGTCTCATGTGGCCACTTCCTTGCAAAGGTTGCCCATGACTGTACTAGAGATTAAAGTAAGAATCTCCTTTTTTAATTGTAAGCTGTAGCATGGTACACATATACTGAAATGTGGTTGGAAAAAGTTCAGAGTTAAATACACATTAACATAACAGGAAGCATATATTTTACATATGCAGTCTTGCACTACATGGCATTCCCTTCATCAGCAGCCGATCAGAGATCTTAATGATTTCAACACTTTGCAACAGTAACACTAAAATAGTGACAAAATGCACCGAGAGACCCACTATGTACAGCTTTCTGTGTCTGAGAATTTATCTACATTATTCATGGCACTAGAGGCTATTCTTGAACTAATAGCTATCGATGCACCATGACACTTACTATCACCAATCTTAGACTTTTTGTTTCTTTTTTTTGGCATTTTCAGTCTCTTTTCTACTTCTTTGTACTTTACTGATAACAATAATTTAGTTGTAAAATTTATTTATTCATTTACTTTTTTTTTTCATTTATTTGTTAATACTATTATTGTTGTTTAAACTTTGTGCCTTTTGCTTTCCTTTCGTTTTCGAAATGACAAATATCATCTTGTGTCGCAACAGTGCAATAATTTCTGTATTTTGATTCAAGCAACAAATCAGTGTTGAGAAATCTGAAGTTAAAGAAAGCAAGAAGGCTGTTAGGGGTGGCGGTGGTGGTGATGACAACAATGATGATGATGACAATGGTGGTGGTGGTGGTATTAGAAGAAGTGATAATGATGTTGGTAACAATGATGATGAGGATGGAGTTGGTGATGATAGTTTGCTATGATGGTGGTGATGGTGGCTTTAGTGGGGAGATGGTGTTGTTATTGGTGGTGGTGTTCGTGGTGATGGTAATGGTGATGATGGTGCTGGTGGTGCTGGTGGTGCTGGTGGTGCTGGTGCTGGTGCTGGGGCTGGTGGTGCTGCTGGTGATGATGGTGCTGGTGGTGCTGGTGGTGCTGGTGGTGCTGGTGGTGCTGGGGCTGCTGGTGCTGGTGGTGGTGCTGGTGCTGGTGGTGCTGGTGCTGGTGGTGCTGGTGCTGGTGCTGATGGTGCTGGTGGTGGTGCTGGTGGTGCTGGTGCTGGTGGTGGTGCTGCTGGTGGTGCTGGTGCTGGTGGTGCTGGTGCTGGTGGTGCTGGTGCTGGTGCTGATGGTGCTGGTGGTGCTGGTGCTGCTGGTGCTGCTGGTGCTGGTGCTGGTGGTGCTGGTGCTGCTGGTGCTGGTGCTGCTGGTGGTGCTGGTGCTGGTGCTAGTGGTGCTGGGGCTGGTGGTGCTGGTGGTGCTGGTGCTGCTGGTGCTGCTGGTGCTGGTGCTGATGGTGCTGGTGCTGGTGGTGCTGGTGAACTTTGTAAGCATGGAATAGTGGATGTTTCCCATGTTTGCATGGATGTGATGGAATTTGTTAAGGAAGATTTTCTACGGCTGGGTGCTCTCCCTGTTGCCAACCCTCACCTGTTTCCAATTATAATATTTCCCATGGCCAGACATGTTTTTCTTGGAGGATTGGAAACAAACAACACCACTGGTATGATGGTGATGCTCATTTACAACTGTTCCACTGTGTCTGAATTCAAGGAGACACAAACATGCAGATACACATATATAACCTATACATACATATATACACACATTTGTGTGTGTGTATGTCTGTATTATATCTATATATACATACACACATATACATATATATTTATGTGTATGTGATTATATCATCTAACCCCCTCTCCCCCTCCTCATCTAACCTCCCCCCGACCCCTACTTCTCTTCAGTCCTTCATCCTTTCACCCCTACTCCTCTTCCCTTCTTCCCTCTTTCTCCCTCCCTCCTTCTTCCCTCTTCCCCTTCCCTATTTCTCTCTGCTCCCTCACTCCCCTTCTCTCTCTCTCCCCTCTCCCTCTATCCACCCTCCTCCTCTCCCCTCCTCTTCTCCTCTCCTTCCTTCTCCCCTTCCCCTTCCCCCCTCTTCTCCCCTTTCTTTCTCCCCCTCTCCTACCCATTACCTCACCCCTCTTCCCTCATCTCCTCTCTCCACACTACACCATACGACTTTACAAATCACATCATATATACATACACACGTCCAGACCTCTCATACGCACTAATACTCTCTCCTACACACACACACACTCTTCTCATACACACACACACACTCTTATGTTGGGGTGAGGTCATTCAACCCTATTATCTCCCCTAATTTCGCTCTTGCGTCTCATGTTTGATCTTTGACTTCTGGCCGAAATCAGATCGCCATGTTCATTCGCTAGCTTCTGCACGCATATTTTTTTTCTCTCCTTCTTTCTGTGTTTTTTCTCTGTGTATCTTTCTGTTGAAGAGCGTAGGCTCAAAACGTTAAAGACTTGTTTTATTTATATTTCCTGAGCGCCATACTAATACAATTGTTTGTTTGTATTCCACCTGCCTTCGTCTTTTGTTTATTTCCGTAAACCTACCTTCTTTTGTCTATTTTCATAAAGCTTCCCGTTATATATATATATATATATATATATATATACAACAAAATATTAAGGAAAGACCCTTACAGGTCGTTCGACTCACTTGAAAAGAGCAGCCAAAACTCAAACCGCAAAAATAGTAGTAATCCTGAAAGCTAAAGGAGAAATAAAAACATTTATCCTTTTCAACTTTGTACCCTGCAAGGTTTCAACAATTTTTACGCAATCGAACTTAATTAAATTAAATTAAATCCGTTTACGATTGGTTTGTTTCATCAGCAAAGTCCCAAAAGAAAAGGCGAACATATACACACGAGGCGATACCACTGAAGCCCCGAGTATATATATCCTAAAATATATATCCTAAAATATATATATATATTATATATATATATATATATATATATATATAGCAAATTTAAATTGCAAGTTGGAAATGGAATGTTATTAATATCAGCAACAGCAGCAAAACCCCTATCATCATCATTGCCATCATCATCATCATCATCATCACCACCACCACCACTACCACCACCACCACCACCACCATCATCACCACCACCACCATCGTCATCATCATCATAATCATTATAATCATCATCATCAGGAGCAGCAGCGTCGTTATAATCATTGCCATAAACATCATTCTCACTCATATCATCACAGTTTGCATTGTCAGCATCACTGTTATTGCTGCCATCCATCACCAACACCAACGTCACTATCACCTCCACGTCCATCGTCATCTTCATCATTAATACCAGCATCATATCACCACTGTCACCATTTTCATCATTACCATTTATCATCCCCACTACCAACACCCTCACCAGTACCATCATTATCATCACCATCATTATCATCATCTTCATCATCATCATCATCTTTATCACCATCATCACTACCACCACCACCATCATCATCACCCCACCATCATCATCATCACCATCATCACCATCATCATCATCATCATCATCATCATCACCATCTTTATCATCACCATCATTATCATTACCATCACCATCATCACCACCATCATCATCAACATCATCATCGTTGTCATCGTTGTTGTCCCTACCATTCCCATCACCACCATCTTCACTGTCTTTTGTCCTTTTTTTTTCAACAGATTTTTATCCACATTGACTTAGTCTTGGAACCAAAATACAGAAATTATTGCAATGCTGCAATGCAAGACAATATTTGTCATTTTAAAAGTGCAAAAAATGAAAAAGAGCCAAGAAAAGCAAAACTCAATAAAAACAAAAAAAAAAAACAATAAACACTAATGGCAATAACAATTATAATTATTCTTTCTGCCAGAGGTAGAAGGCCTGGAATTTGAAGGAGGGGACTAGTTGATTATATCAACCCTAGTTTTTGACCAGTACTTATTTTATCGACCCCAAAAGGATGGAAGGGAAAGTCAACTTTAGCAGAATTTTAACTCAGAACATAAAATGGTAACGAAATGCTGAGCAGCATTTGTCCCATCAGACTGACAATTCTGCCAGCTTGCCATCTTCATCATCATCATCATAATCATCAACACCATTTAACGTCTGTCGTCCATGCTGGCATGGGTTGAACGGTTTGACCAGGGCTGGTAAGCTGGAAGGCTGCACCAGACTCCAGTCTGATTTGGCATGGTTTTCTATGGCTGGTTGCCCTTCTTAATGCCAACTACTTTGAGAGTGTCATGGGTACTTTTACATGCCACCAGCACAGGTGCTATTTGCATGACACCAGTATCTGCCACGACTGCAGTTTTGCTCGAACTGATGGGTCTTCTTCTCAAGCGTGACATAATGCCAAAGGTCTTGGTCATTTCCCCCATGGAGCCCAACACTTGAAAGGATCTAATAATAATTCTTTCTAAGTTTAGCACAAGGCCTGACATTTTGGGAGAGGGGATAGTTGAACACATCAGCCCCAGTGTTCAACTGGTACTTATTTTATCGACCCCAAAAGAATGAAAGACAAGGTTGACCTTGTCAGAATTTGAACTCAGAACATAAAGCCAGAGAGCTGCACCAGGCTCCAATTGTCTGTTTTGGCCATATTCCTATTGCTGGTTGCTCTTCTTAATGTCAACCACTTTACAGAATGTAATGGGTGCCTTTCATGTGCACCCCGTACATTGTTATCATTAAAGGCAAGAATCCAGAATTGCCAATATTGATGAGAATAAGTGATATATATATATATATATATATATATATAAATATATGTTGTTAGATTAATGGTTTATTGTTGGTTTAAACTTGTGTAAGATAAATATTTAAGCATGGACGGAGATGAGAATCATTAACGGTTAAAAAAAAGAAAGCGAAAAATAAATAAAGACTAAATATAATGGTTGGGTGTATGTATTAGGTAAATTTTTAAATATCGAGACATGTTCTATTTAGAAAATGTTTCAATTGGTAAAGAAAGAACGGGAGGTGGATAGAGAGATGGAAAGAGAGAGAGAGAAAGACAGGATGTGAGAGAGAGAGAGAGAAAGAGAGTAATGATGTATGTATGTATATGTACATTATTTACATTATTTACATTTGACGGGTTTTTGTCCTCATCTTGTTTGTTGTTAACACAATGTTTCATCAGATGAAATGTTGTGTTAGCAACAAACAAGATGAGGACAAATATTCGTCAAATGTAAATAATGTAAATAATTCCTCATCTCTTAAATATAGAACTGTATGTATATGTATGTATACATATATACTATGTGTTTGAATGTGTATGTATATAAGACATTTTATTCATCAAAGCTGGAATCTTGGTCATCTATGTTTTTATATTCCTTCAGCATGTTAATCTATTCTGGAATTATCAGTCCAATTTGATACTGTCTCATGAAAAGAAAAAAAAATGGTTTCCCTAAATTCTAAATCTTTGACATAATACCTGATATTTTATCTTAGCAGAAGAACAGGACAACGCAAAACCGCAGTCGCATTAGTTGCTGTACAATCAAATCAGCGATCAAACGAACAGACAACAATCAGCCTTTATGTCTAAAGACTAATATTGTTTGTAAATCTTTTTGTCAATACGGAGACACACACATTGGGTCAACGAATCAGAAATTACATATCAATACGTAACAGGACGGAAGGCCGGCAGAATCATTGGCACACAAATTGCTTAGTGACATTTCATCTGTGTTTATGTTCCGAGTTCAAATTTCGCCGAGGTCGTCTTTGCCTTTCATCCTTTCAGGGTCAATAAATTAAGTACCAGTGAAACACTGGGGTCGATGTAATTGACTTCCTGAATTTGCTGGCCTTGTGTCAGAATTTGAAAACAATATAACCAAATATTATTGTTATCATCTTCATCATTATTTTAATGTTCACTTTTTTAAGCTTGTCTGGGGCAATCAGCATTCATTGATGGATACCCTACCATGGAATACCCTTCCTGTCGCCAATCCACCCGTTTCCAAGCAAGGTAATTATTTTCCCTGGGGCCAAACATGTTCTTACTATCATGCAATATCCAGAGAAGGCGATACAAACACACACATATATGTATGCATACATACACATACACATGCATACATACATACACATGCATACACACATACACATGCACACACACATATGCATGCATACACACATACACATGCATACAGACATATGCATGCACACACACATACGCATACATACACATATACACATACATACACATGCATTCTTCTATTTTTTAATTTGTTTTGGTCATTTGACTGTGGCCATGCTGGAGCACCACCTTAAATGTGTTTTTTAGTCAAAGAAATCAACCCTAGGGCCTATTCTTTGTAAGCCTAGTACTTATTCTATCGGTTACTTTTGATGAACCACTAAGTTATAGGGATGTAAACACCAACCTTGGTTGTAAAATGATGGTCAGGAGACAAACACAGACACACAAATACAGACATGCGTGCATACATATATAATGTGTAACCAGCCCACTTATGAGTACCCCTCATTCATTGAACTTGGCTTATGAAGACCTGTTGAGGCAAGTGAAATCAAAATCACTGACGTGGCCAATGACAGTACTGCCTGATTGGCACTCATGCCGGTGGAACGTTAAAAACACCACCCGAGCGTGAGCTTTGCCAGGGCTGCTGATTGGCTGCCGTACTGGTGGCACGTAAAAAGCACCATTCAAGCATGATCATTTCCAGCATCGCCTTACTGGCACATGTGCCAGTGGTATGTGGAAAATAACATTTGAGCGTGGTCGTTGCCAGTACCACTGGACTGGCTCCTGTGCAGGTGGCACATTAAAAACACCTTTTGAGCGTGGTCATTGCCAGAACCGCTGAACTGGCCCTTGTGCCGGTGGAATGTAAAAGCACCCACTACATTCTCTCGGAGTGGTAGGCTTTAGGAAGGTCATCCAGCTGTAGAAATTTTGCCAGATCAGATTGAGCCTGGTGCAGACTTCTGTCTCACCAGTCCTCAGTCAAAACCGTCCAACCCATGCCTGCATGGAAAGCGGACATTAAACAATGACAATGATGATGATGATGATGATGATGATGATGATGATGATGATAGATTGATAGATAGACAGATATAGATAGACAGACAGACAGACAAATGACAGACTTCTTTCAGTTTCCATCTACCAAATCTGCCCACAAGGATTTGTTCAGTCTGGGCCATAGTAGAAGACAGTTCCTCAAAGTGCCACTCAGTGGGACTGATATTATATATATGTTATCTTTAATCTTTTACTTGTTTCAGTCATTTGCCTGCAGCCATGAGAAAATTTGGTCAATAAAACCTGAAAGAAGCCTAGCATGAAACCACTGTCCCACGGCCATTACAACCTCACTCATTTGAAGTAACTTCTTTTCTCTTTGTGACCCCAGTAGTACCAGTGGCATAAGCAAAGCACCGAGGACACTCTGCAAAGTGACTCATGTTAGAAGCCATGCCCATGCAGACAGTGGAGCTCAACGCAGTCCTCCAGCATCTTGGATCCTGTCTGACCATCCAATCCAAGCCAACATGGAAGATGCACATTGAATGATGATACATATACATGTGTTATCATCATCATCATCATCATCATCATCATCATCACCATCAGCATCACCACCATCATCATCATCGTTTAACATCCACCCTCCATGCTGGCATGGGTGGGATGGTTTCACAAAAGCTGGCCAGGCAGAAGCCTACACCAGATATCTGTAACTGTTTTGGCAGGATTTTTACAGCTGGATGCCATTCCTAACATTGCCAGCATCACCTTACTGGCACATGTGCCAGTGGCATGTGGAACACAACATTTGAGTGTGGCCGTTGCCAGTGCTGCCGAACTGGCTCCTGTGCAGGTGACACATGAAGAACACCTTTTGAGCGTGGTTGTTGCCACAACCACCAAACTGGCCCTCGTACCGGTGGCATGTAAAAGCACCCACTGCACTCTCTCAGAGTGATTGGTGTTAGCAGAATGGAATTAGTGCTTTTTACGTGGCACCAGCACAGGTGATGTCAGTTTTGGTAAGGTTTTTACAACTGGATGCCCTTCCACTTTTAGTGTGCCAACCACTTTACTGTGTGGACTGGATGCTTTTTAAGTGGCACCAGCACTGACAGGGTCACCAAGTACTTGCAAGACAAAAATCTTTTGAAAGGGGAGGGGGGCATTGGAGGAGGGGATCTTGTTTCAGATGATGAAAGGTTATAGTGAGACAAAGAGTGTGTGTGTATATACAAGGTGTATCCAAAAAGTATCCAACCTTTGGATTAAAAAACTCACCATTTTGATTTCATCTCCTTCAAAGTATTCGTCTTGGGAGTCTACACACTTCTACCAGCATTCCTGCCACTGCTGGAAATATTTCTGGAAATCACTTTTTAAGATGCTGTAGAGCTGTGCTGTTGAATTTTGCTTAATGTCCTCTGTTGACTCAAATCTTTTCCCTTTGAATATTTTTTTGTTTTTTTGAGCTTTGGGAATAGCCAAAAGTCACACAGAGCCAAGTCTGGGGAGTAGGAAGCCTGACGATGTTTGCTCAACCACTTCCCCAGTCAGACAGACACACACCTGTTTATTTGATACGGTTATTAGTCTACCTGTGTATATATATTTACGTGTCATAATTACTATGAATGAATACCATAGTCCTTATTGCAGTGCAGTGATGATACCACAATAGATTATCTTTCCAATTAAGTTCAAGTTATCCAGCTGCCTTGCCACTCATGTCCAACCAGCTCGTGATATTGTCCATCCATTATGTTCTTTTGCCTGCCTCTTTATCTTCTGACCTCTACTCTTCCTTCCATGATAAAGTTTTCCAAAGCTCTGTTTCTTCAAATATGGCCATAATAAACAAACTTTTGTTCATTCACAATGTTTAGAAGTTGTTTTTCATTTACTTGTTGTAACACAAATTCATTTGTCCAGTGGTCCTTGTAAGAGATCTCTTGTAACATTCTCTTGCACACCCACGTTTTTAACGCATTGATTAGACCCTCTTCAAATTTGTTCAGTATCCATGCTTTTATACATTATGTCCATACCACAGAATATATAGACATGATTTATATGATACGCGAACAACCAGAAACATTTACAGAATTGTCAGAGGAAGTGGCAGCTGCGTTCATCACCTTGGTAAAAATTGAGAAAAGATAAAATGACAACAGCTGGAATGACTTTGATTACTAGAGTCTGTGGGATGAAGATCAACCTAGAGGATCAGTGGAAGCTGATATGCAAAACAAGCCAATTAGAAGAGCCTCCATGTAGTTATTTACCTACTAGGAGTAGCAGCTAAATCCCAATCAAATATATTCCTGTCTTAAAACAAATGGAGGCAATATATTGGATTATGGAGTCCCGGTTATACTGTCTGAGAAGAATGTTGAGATAGTCGTTGCTGGATTGCCTTAGATCATAGGTCTGCTGGATCAAGCCTAAACTGGAGTTAAACAAGGAAAAATATTCTGCGAATAACAATACAACTGCAGTAATAGCACCAACTACTACAGCACCACTACCACCACCACCACCACAAACTACCACATTGTTGACAACAACAAAAGCAACAACTACAACAAGTTAAAACAATCACTACAGCAACAATAACAACAGTTAAAAACAGTCATGAATACCACCAGTACAACAACAAACACAACCACCTCCACCATTGCCACAACAACAACAACACCAAAAACAACAACTGTTGCCACATCAAGAGAAAGAGAAAGAGAATCAAAACGCTGTAGTGTAAATTGGCTAAAAGACAACGACAACAACAACAACAATAATAACAGGTGCAGCAACAGGAACTACAGAAATAGCAGCTGCAACAGCAACAATGACATGAACCAGAGAAAATCGCAGTAAATGGAATAATTAAAAAATACTACCATTTTGAAAATTGGTTATAAAACAGCAACTACAACAACAGCAACAACAACAATGGCTTACACAATAGCTACAACAAAGCTGTGGACTGATAGGATCAGTACAATGAGGGACAAAATGCCTTGTGGTAATTAATTATGGCATCTTGTATGTCGAGTTTAAATCCCTCTCTGGTTAGTTCTGTGTTTCGTTCTTCCATGGGTGGGGAGGTCAATGAAATAAGGTCCCAGTCAAGCACTGGGTGAGTTTATGAGTCTTGTAATACGACCGGGATATGAATGGAATTATATAATGAAAGGAACGACAGCTGTTTTACAATAATGGCTTTTTTTTTACAAACCGCAGATAACAACAACAACAGCAATAGCAATGATGGTAACGATTGGAATTGGAAATATAGAATTAATAGAAAAGTTGCAATAATTGGATTGGATCGGTAACAATTAAGCTATAATCATTAATTTTTATTGACAAAGATGTATGGAGGAGGAGGAGAGGAGGAGGAAGAGGAAGGGAAAGGAAGACAGGAAAATGGGAGAATGCAAAAATGGAAAAAAAAAGATAAAAGAATGAAGAAAACAGAGCAATAAGAAGAAAAAGAATAAAAAAGATGGAAAAACGATGTGTTCGAGGAATAAGTTTAAAGAAAACACCAAATAATAATAATAAGGATAAATGAGAAAAAATAAAGCAGAAAAATCCAGCAAACAATTGAATATAGAAAAATAAAAATTTAAAAATCATAAAAAAAAAATAGAAAAAATAGACAATAGGAATTTCATGAACAATGATATAAACTAAAATTAGAATGATAAAAACGAATTAATTATATTTAGTAGGGTAGTAATTAGAGTGGCTGATTGATAGAATCAGTAATGTACCAGTTAAAACTTGAAGAATCTAGTTACAGACCTTTATGTTTTGAGTTTTAATCTTTCTATGGTCAATATTGCATTTTGACCATTGCTGGGTCATTAGAATAAAGTACCAATGAAATGAATTCCTGAGGTCAAATTAATGAACCAGACTCTCAACACACACACACGCACACATACACACACACACTCACACTGAAATTGTGGTCTTGTCCCTTATACCAGTGTTAGAACTCTGGATGGTAGATTGGCACAGTTGCTATATCATTGGCTGTTATTTCTTTACAGTTTTTCAATATTGTTTGTTTTCATTCTGAGTTCAAATCCTGCTGTGGTCAACTTTGCTTTTCACCTTCTTATATTCAATAAAATATCATGTAATCACTTGACCGACCAGACTCTCAAATGTTGTTACACATCACTTCACACAATGCGCTCTTGCATTGTTTTAACCTTAAAACGATGCCACTCCACTGGCTAGGCAAGCATGCCAACAATCCCCACTGACCAAAGGGGGACTGGAGCAATGCGAAATGAAGTGTTTTGCTCAAGAATACAATGCATTACCTGGTCTGGGAATCGAACCCGTGATCTAGTGATCGTGAATGCAACAGCCTAACCACTAGGTCACATGCCTTCACAAGTCAATAAAATATAGTATCTCATTTACTCTTTTACTCTTCTACTTGTTTCAGTCATTTGACTGTGGCCATGTTGGAGCACCGCCTTTAGTCAAGCAAATCGACCCCAGGACTTATTCTATTGGTCTCTTTTGCCAAACCGCTAAGCTATGGGGACATAAACACACCAGCATCGGTTGTCAAGCTATGTTGGGGAGACAAACACAGACACACAAACATATACACACACACATATATATATATGACAGGCTTCTTTCAGTTTCTGTCTACCAAATCCACTCACAAGACTTTGGTTAGCCTGAGGCTATAGTAGAAGACACTTGCCCAAGGTGTCGTGCTGTGGGACTGAATCCGAAACCATGTGGTTGATAAGCAAGCTACTTTCCACACAGCCACTTCTACGCCTACATCAATTAAATACTGAGGAGAAAATGTTATTATTATTCTTCAAGTTCTCCATTTTAAAGTACACATCTAGCACTAACTTTCCTATTTTCAACATTTTGTTCTTTTTTTTGTCCATAAATATATTAAACCTAGAAAATTACAATTCTGTAAGAGAAATTTAGATTTGCAATTAGGATTGGGGTCAGTGTTAGGGTTTAAGGTAAAGGTTTAAGGTTATAGAGAGTCAACAGATGATACTTAGCAACCTAACAGCCTACAAGATAATTCATAGGAATATTATGCTGTGATCTCTGAAACCTGATAGCTTTAGCTATGTATATCCCTTATTTTCATAGACACAATGGCAGCACAAATACTTTTTTATCTGCTAAGATAAAACATATTGTCCCACCTTCTAGTGAATATGTAAGCTAATTCTTTAACATAATCCAATACAGTTATTCTACAGCATTGTTGGCAGACGAGTATAAATACTAAAGTTTACTAGTGAGAGTTATGCAATCTCTGAAGATTTGACAATGTAATCTGCTTATAAGGTTTCCTTATGTAACTGACATTTTTCTCATCGTTAATGAAATAGGCATAAGATGACATAATAAAACATTTTATAACAAATTCTCATTTTGCTTTCTATATGTATTCTTTGACCAATCCTGCTACAGAATTCAACCAAATAAAAAAATTCAGACTACAATAGTAGACCTCTTTGCAGTTTATCTTTTGGACATGCAGGAATTCACAGAGTTCTAAATACTGCTTCATTTGTTATGCAAAAAGGGCGATGAGTTGGCAGAATCATTAGCACACTGGGTAAAATGCTTAGTGGCATTTCATCTGTCATTATGTCCTGAGTTCAAATTCCACTGAGGTCAACTTTGCCTTTCATTCTTTCAGGATCAATAAAATAAGTACTAGTTGAATACTGGGGTCAATATAACCAACTTAACTACTCCCAGATAAGAGTATAAAAACAGCACCTCTCTGCCAAGCCATGTTGAGCCAGTGTGACAGAGTAGGTTCACCAAACCAGTATGGTCTCAAGCTCAAATTCACAGCCTCCACATCAGACCATGGTTGGTGGAAAAAACATGCTGAAGCTTTTGTCCTGCAGTGGGCTAAACATAGGTAATCCAATCTAATCCAGTCATACATTTATACATTTTCATCCTTCCATCTTTAAATTACCTTGTCAAGTGTAAATGCTTATTTACATTGTTTTAAATCAATTCTACTCAAGAAAGATAACAAAAATATTTCTTTGTAACATAGTTATTTTTTAAATAGGTGTGGCCATGTGATAAGAAGCTTGCTTCCAACCACATGCTTCCAGGTTCAGCCTCACTGTGTGGGACCTTGGTTAAGTGTCTTCTACTATAGCCTTGGGCTGACCAAAGCCTTGTGAGTGGATTTGGTAGACGGAAACTGAAAAGAGCCCATCGTATACCATCATCATCATTATCATCATCGTTTAATGTCCGCTTTCCATGCTGGCATGGGTTGGACGGTTTGACTGAGGACTGGTGAGCAAGAAGGCTGCACCAGGCTTAATCTGATCTGGCAAAGTTTCTACAGCTGGATGCCCTTCCTAATGCCAACAACTCCGAGAGTGTTAAAAGATTTTTTATGTGCTATCTGCGTGAGAGCCAGTCTGGTGGCACTGGCAATGACCTTGCTCGAACGTTGTTTTTCACATGCCACTGGCACATGTGCCGGTAAGGCGATGCTGGAACTGATCATGCTCGAATGGTGCTTTTCACGTGTCACCGGCATGGGAGCCAATCCGTGGCCCTGGCAACAATCACGTCCAGATGTGCTTTTAACGTTCCACTGGCACTAGTGCCAATCAGGTGGTACTGTGGAACGAGTGCCAATATTTATATATATGTGCGTGTGTATGGTAGGAAGCTTGCTTCTCAACCACATGACTCCAGGTTCAGTCTTATTACATGGCATTGGGCTAGTGTCTTCTATAACCTTGGGCTGACCAAAGCATTTGTGAATGGATTTGGTAGACAGAAACTGAAAGAAGCCTTTCACATATATATATATATATATATATATATATATGTGTGTGTGTGTGTGTGTGTGTGTGTGTATATATATAACTATGAATCTGTGTTTGTTCCCCACCACTGCTTGACAACAAGTGTTGGTGTGTTTAAGTCCCCTGTAACTTAGCTGTTCAGCAAAAGATATCGATAGAATAAGTATCAGGCTTAACAAAAAAATACAACCAAATTTCTTCACGGTATTGCCCCAGCATGGCCACAGTCAGTTGACTGAAATAAATAAAACAAACAAAAGAAATGTAAACTTGAAACTTTTATCAGTAGGTCTTTAAATAGCCATGATTTACACTTATGTATTTTGAATAGAATTAGGAATATCTATTGCTGTGGTATCGTTTGGCCATATTACCATAATATTTTGAAGGGTGCAAGGCAGTGAGCTGGCAGAAACATTAGCATCGAGGGCGAAATTCTTAGTGGCATTCGTCTGTCTTTAGGTTCTGAGTTCAAATTCCATCGAGGTTGACTTTGCCTTTCATCTTTTCAGGGTCGATAAATTAAGCACCAGTTGCATACTGGGGTCGATCTAATTGCCTGGCCCCTCCTTCCCAAAATGTCAAGCCTTGTATCTAGTGTAGAAAAGAATATTTTGAATGGTGTCCTGAATAGTGCCATAACTTTTGTTTTCAAAATACTCAGATAAAAATTCAGAAACATCTATATCTGATTCATTAAAAGACAAATCATTGTTACTTTGTCATTTTTTTTTTTTGTCTTTTACATTTTGTTTGTCTTCAAGTGTAAATCCATCCAAACTGGAATTGCTACTTGCTGAAGCCATATCAGCAATTGCAAAAGAAAAAAAATCAATCTCCAATTCAAGTGTTTTAAAACATCATAGGCTATTGAAAATTTTGCAGTATTTAGAATCATGTTTGGGCAGAAATAGTTTTACATCACATTACCTCGAAGCTATGAAATTTTCATGATGTGATTGTTCATTGTTAGAATAATATTAGAAGTTAGGCATGAGGCCTGTTTGACCATAAAGTAGGACTGGATCTGGTTAGTTTAAATGCTGAAGGGTTGTAGTTAAATTACACGCTATGTGTATACATATCTATATACTAATAAAAGGGAACTTCAGTCTTGCTTGTTTGCAATGTTACACAGCCAAATTGGTGCATAATGGGAAAATACTATGAATTAAGTTACCCCTAAAATGTTAATTTAAACAGAATAAAACAAGTTTTGTGTAAATCGGACCAGTATTTATTGAGATATCTGGGGTTTGTAGATATAAATACCCAAAACAGTGCATAATGGGAAAATGTTCCAAATATAACTTCATCCTGAAAGGGAAGACACTCTAACTCTAACCTTTTGATTAAACACAGCGACTTTTTACAGTAAATGTTTCTATTTTCACTTTTGTTAAGCACAATATTTTAATC